>NC_031769.1:3457610-3489892 GCF_001522545.3 Parus major
AGAGTCCTGGAATGGTTTGGGCTGGGAGGGACCTTAAAGCTCGTCCAGTTCCACCCCCAGGCATGGGCAGGGACATCTTCCTCTGTCCCAGGATGCTCCAAGCCCTGTCCAGCCTGGTCCTGGACACTTCCAGGGATGGGGAGTCCACAACCTCTCTGGGAAATAAACATCTTTAAGACAGATCATTACACTAAAACTAGAAAAAAATCTAAGTGCTGTCAACTCCTCAGCTAAAATTAAATAATCTTTCTATTTCAGTGCAATATGCACACAAAAATAGGGACAACTGCAACTTCCATGGAGTTTTCTGTTGTAAAAACCTGCTGATTTTTCTGTTTTTAAAAAACCCCAAAACTGGGACAGAACAATTCCAGGGAGATCTATTAGTGGCTGAAAATTCCATTAGCTAAACCAGCTCTTATTTGTCTTCAGCTGTTCATCCAGAACTATGCCAGTTATGTAAATAATTGCTTACCATGCTGGTAACACTCTCTGAATGGTACATATTTCTTCAGGATATCAGCACTGAGTTATTTGTCTTGATATTTTTAATATCCTAAGAGAAGCACGGTGACACAGGCAGCTAAATCGATGGCTGAAGATTACATAAACAAAACTCAGTTTGCACTTCTAAAAAAATAAAATTTGTGCCAAGGTCTGAAAAACAGAACACACTTTCCATTGTGTTTAAAAGCAGAAAAATTCCCATTTCTTGTAAACAAAAGATAGGTACCAGTGCAGTGTCTTACACAGCACCAGCTAGAGGAGAAACAATACTCTAAAATGAAGTTTTGTGAGAAAATCATGACAACTCCTCAAAATAGAACTGCACTTCTTAAACTGTTCTGACATTCTGCATCAGATCTGTAAAAATATTTAGATAGTTTAAAATGTAAGCAGGCACCATAAGGAATTGTCACGTTCACTTTAGACACAGCTCCCCCAAATAAAAAC
Source organism: Parus major (assembly GCF_001522545.3). Classification (NCBI taxonomy): domain Eukaryota; kingdom Metazoa; phylum Chordata; class Aves; order Passeriformes; family Paridae; genus Parus; species Parus major. The sequence goes on from NC_031769.1 coordinate 3,458,565, forward strand.
ACAGATGATTGATTGGCCTTGTCATAATCCATCTGGTAGGAGCTGGGAGGTGATGAGGGAGAATATATCCTTGCTTAAATTATTAAAGAATATTTATCATTTTATAGCAAGCAAAGCAGTGCAGACAGCAGCAATTATGAACCTATAGATCATTACTTGCACAAGGAACTTTATTCATCTGAACCTCTCTGTTGTAACCAGCTCAGAAAAATGAGAATAAATGGCATGTGCCCCAAAATTATCACATCATTTGTGTTAGAGCACAAAAGTGGAGTCAAGCCAAGGGCTGTAGTGTTACTATAAGCAAAAGAAAGGGAGAAATTACAATAAAACCAAAAAAAACTCAATTTGCAAACACTTGCTGGGATCCCAGCAGATGAGCAACTGATTGTGGGTCTCAAATTTGGACTGAGCTGCTGTTTCTTGTCAAGACAACGCAGAGCTGCAAGAAATAAAAGCTTCCATGAATCAGACTGGTGCTGCTTTCAGGCACAGTTGCTCTCTCTGTGTCACTTGTCACTGCAAACTGGCAGGGAGCAGCTTCCCCTTGCTCCTGGGGACTTTCACAAAAGGGAAAATTTGACTCAACGAAGGAAGGATTTACATTCTGACCCCCTGACACCCACAGCACCACAGAAACACCTTCACTCCGAATAAAAGCTCAATTAAATGCCACACTGTGCTTGGGCAAGCCTCAGTGAGTTTTGGAAGAGGTTATGATGACTTCCCAGGAGTCAGAGATCAGAATATTCATGACAGCAATAAACTGAGACCAGATTTGTCATACTTTACTTACAGCTACCTAAAAATTAGCTGTATAACCCATTTTATTCTGCCTTATCACTAACAGAGAGACTGGGGAAGTCAGCACAGTCAGGTCATGCCCTCCTACCTAAGATAGCTCAAGTATATGAAATAAATAACCTTTTAAATGAGTCTTGCTTAAAATGTCAAGGTAGGGAGAACAAAAATCTACCCAGACACGAAACCTAATGTTGAGCTGGAGTATTTGATACCAGATGTGGTGGACTGATCCCTACAATAGAGATATATAGATATCTCTAATTATACACACACACAAGTGTGTGCATACAACAAGAAAAGCCAAGATTAGGTGAATAAATCTGCTTAACTGCCCCAATATTTATCAAACACCAGGACAGATTAAAAAGGGCAGAGATTTGAGCACACCATGGATTTCTGCTCACTTTCCACAGCCCACTTTGCTGTGCAGTTTATGAAACAAGGCTGGAGAGGCACTCACAGGTTGATGGATCTTGATAAGATGACAGACACAGTCAGGAGGATGCACCCATAGGGACCAATTTCAAACTGAAAAAGAAGAAGTGTTATTTTGGTCTTATTTTGTTTGTTTGTTTGTTTGTTTAGCTAGGGTTTTTTGGTGTTATTTTGTTTGTTATGTGTAAATTTTTTGCCTGATCCTCCAGAAATGCAAATGGAACTGAAGGCAGGAAGGAATTGTTGTGATTTATGCTAAAGCTGAATTTGTTGCTGTGTTTGTTAAAGTCCATAAAGTGCTAGAAACAGTGCTCAGAACACATTTTGTGAGACTGATAGACACCAAGGCTGGCAGCTGAACCATAATTTGTTTCATTAATACATAATTAAACACAGTACCTGGTGAATATTCTGCTGCAGAAATCCAATCAGATCCTCATATCTTGTGGCACTGTGAAGTATTAGCTGGGAAGAAATGCAAGAAGGAAGAAAGGTGACTTAAAAAAACAGTAATTCATTTCTATGACCTGAAAGCTGAAATGAAGCAACCAAAACTTTCAAACTGCCTGGAAAGATCTGAACTAACAAAAAGAAATAAAGATCTAATAAAATCTACCTCTTACTGTTGTCATTTGGCACAGAATTGCACCTCAGCACCTCATATATTCTGAATTTTTCAACGCTGCTTTTTGATGATGTTTAAGTTTTTTGAACAGACAATTTGATTCAAAATTTTAAGCATTGCCTATGCAATGAAAAATAATTCCTAGAACAGAGGAATACTGAAGCTTCAGAAGACACAGGATGGGCAAGAAGCTCAGGGGTTTGTACTTAAACAGTGAGACATTTGTCACACTCAGAGATTATGAGTATTCTTATTTAACATGAAATCCAGGAGAGCTCACAGATCCAGGCCCTCACTTCAATATTCTTTGCCTGTTTTTCCACCTTCAGATGTTTTGAGGCAGCTATTTCCCCATTTAGGAGGCCAAAAACATTTCCTCCAACCACTGGAGCCTGGCTGAAGGCACCTCTGCTTGCAAAGCCATCAGAGAGCCTCAGATGGAAACACAGCATAACTGGAAAGTGTTCTGCCATATGGAGCTTCTGGAGGGGGAAAAAAGGCAAAGAATTCAGTGTAAGACAAGAAAAAAACAGTGCCTTTTCATGCTCATGGTCAATTGGAAGGGCCCACGTTCATTTTTACTGTGTGTCATTAAAAGCAGGCAGAGCTTTTAGGTTTGGAAGGCAAATGGGGAAAAAAAAAATGGATTTCAGAGAGCCCACAACCACTGGGACAACTCAAGTTATGGGATTTTATTTCCTGTTGGGTTTTGGATCATAACTAATTTGATTTTAAAGTGCTTGGAGAGCAAGAGAAATCAGATTTATTGAACTGAAATAGGGAAAGCAAAAAAGAGGATCTGGAGATGGGAGTCACACAGAGCCTTACAGTTTCTAGGATTCCATCTGCCTTGTATTTCCCTGTGGGAGTGAACTGCTGTCTTCCTGATGGCCTGAAGGGAATTTTCAGACAAAATCCATGTTAAAAGGAAGAAAATGGCATTAAAGAGAAATCAACATGTTATGTGAGCTGAATGATGTGCCAAAGATTTGCACTATTATTATTATTACTATTATTATTATTATTACTATTACTATTACTATTATTATTATTTTAATTGCTTTTAAAAATTCTTGTAAATAAGTTTATATTGCAAATCAAACTTGTATCAGTGAATCAAACACTTTATCTGTGCTGTGCTCAGTCTAACATGAATTACAAGTCTCTCCATAGAGAAAGAGGATAAATATAAGTTTAAGATGTTAATGACAATTTTTACTGCTAAATATTTTTAGAGCAATGACATTCAAACAAGCAGAAGAACATACATAAAATATCATAGAGGAAGCAGGTTTGAGATGTAAAAATATGTGAAATATCATTTGAAATGTCTTTGAATTTTCTGTTTCTATTTCAGGTTTACAAAGGATTTCTGTGCCCCAAAACCCCTCTGTTACTTTGCAGCTATCTTAGTTTATCTAATAAAGGAAGTTAATTATGGCCACAAAACCTGACTCACTTTAAAATGTCCTTTAGGTTCCAGTGCAGCCAAAGCTGGGATCTGAAAGTTGGGTGTTTTGTGTACAAACACCTTATAATAAGCAGCCTTATTGCATTGCATAAACTAAGCAGGCAAATACAGCAAAAGGAGCTCAATTCCAGCCATAACAGAATATCCTGCAGTTCAGGAGCAGAATTCTCCATCTGGAAAAATAACTCTTAATAAAAAGATTTTGGATACAATCAATTAAATCCACAGGATCTTTCACAGCAACCTCAAAGTGTTTTGTCTATTCTGCCCCAGCTACTGGGGCAGCAGAAACCACATTTTGCATCACTCCTTAGGCCTTTTCAGGTGGCATAAATGCAGCTCACAAAGCATTTATATTTTAAATTATGTAGGTTTGGGACAGATAAAGGTGTAAGAGCAGTGCCCAGTGACTAAAAGTGCTTCTCCTACTCACAGTGCCACCAGGGCTTTCTCGTGGCCCCCCGCACGCCACAGGATGTCAGCGAGAGCCAAGGAGAGGCACTTGGTCCTGTGAGCTTCTGAGGGCTGGAGACAACTGCAGTCCAGGAAATAAAGGAGAGAAACAAGCACCAAAACGTGAGGGCAAACAGATTCACAGCAGGTTTGTCCCAAAAAGAACAAAAGCATCCTTAGAGACAGTTTGGTAACGATTAATAGCAAGGCTCCGGTGAGCTGCGTCAGAAAATCTTTATTTAGGTACCTCAGTTCCTCTACAGCTGAGAAAGATGGCCAAAAAGCCCTGTGAGTTGAAGAGGTTTTGTCAGTGGGGAGACATTCCAGGCTGAAAGTACAGCTGAATCCCACCTTTCTCTGGGAATCAAGCAGCTGGATGAGGCCACGAGAGCACTCACTGCACCCCTGAACTGAGACTTCTCAGCATCCCCAGAGCCCTCAGGAGGGAGATGCAATTGGGGTCACCGATTTTGGAACCATTCTCTGAGGAGAAACCTCATTTTAGGCATTTAAGAAGGCACCTTGGACCCTGAGGATAATCAGACCCAGTGAAGGGAGCTGTAGGGAGAAAAACTCCCTGTTTAGATTGCTGCAGATCAAACTGGGCACACGGGGTGGGTTTCCTCTCAAGTCAGAAGGAAAACATTGGAAGGACATTATTGCACCAAAGTCAAGTGGGAACAGCTCTGTGCTGCTTTTTGGGGACCTCTATGAGTTTCTGTTGCTCCTAATGCTGGTTATAAATAAATGTCAAATATAAATTTGGTTATAAATAAATGTAAAATTGCTATGTCTGTGTGTTCTGTGACACTGCTCCTGTCATACAGGTGAATTTAAGTGATGAAATTCACAGTCTTCACTTCTAGGAGGTCATTACTTAAGCTGGTGCCTGATCTATAAGGAATGATTAAAATTAAACTGTTTTTATCATTAAAAGCAATGGATGAAAATCAAGAGTAAATAAGGTATGATCAACAACAGGAACTGGCTAAGAACAGATGTGTTATCACACCCTGATCTTCTGAAAGGAAGAGTTCCTCTTCCACAGAACATATTTTTAATTGCTTGGACAAAAAAGCAGGTAAATGTTTCAGGGAACAATCCCATACTGGCAAATAATGGAGAAGAGAAGCTACCTCATCCTTAGTCCTGCAATAAACCTTTCAATATTCTCCAAGGTGATTCTTTTATGTTTTAAACACAATTTTTAGTTTCTAAAGGCATTCATACTTAATTTCTGAGTATTTTATTTCTTAACTCTTTTAAACAAATCTACACCACAATGCTTTTACCCACTACTAAACTTTCTCCAAAGAACTGTCTGCAATAAATGCTGCTTGCATCTTTTTTAAATCAGGTGAGCCACAAAGTCAGGACCTAAAACATTACACAAAGTGGAAAACTGGCAGATTTGGGAATAAACCAAATATCCAAGAGGCTGAAGAAGTGGCCAAAAGATCCCATGGCCCTGGGAAGAACATAACTGGAGTTTTCTCTAGTGGCTTCAAGAATGGCACTCTTTGAAATTCAGATTTTATCGGTTTCAGAGAGTTACCAGCCTGGGAGATGAGGACAAAACCTGTTCCCACTGTTTGAGTAAAAGATCTAATAATTCAAAAGACTAAACAAGAAACACCAAACGTCAAAAAAATTAAACAGACTTTCAAGTTCAATGTCTGCCTTGAATATAATGTTCATTTAGAGAATGTTTCCCTCTCTGAAGGATGTGAGATATGAGAAATAATTGGTGAGAGTTTTCAAGTGAAAAAAATAAATATAATCACAACTTTCTCTTATCTCTGCCTGTGTTCTAACACAGACACCCAGAAATTCATGGGAATCACAATTTATGTGTCTGAGAGAGGCAGCAGAGGAAGAAGGAGATATGATAATTATTTCTTGAATGTTGAAGAAGCCTGAAATCAAACACTTCTTGTGAAGTGGTTGATAATTGGAAAATCCACGTTAGAATTTGAAAGGAATATTTATCCCCTTCTGCCTGCTGAAAGTTTCTGCCCATGGCAAACACAGCATAAGAAAAGTATGTTTATCTCATGAATAAAACCAAAAATCTTTTAAAAGATGTGGATAATAAGAGAGGGAAAACCAGGAGAGGCAAATCCTGCTGAGTAAACAGGATGGCACGAGGTGGACACCCAGTTTAAACCTCCATCCACCTATTTGGGTGGCACACAATTTTATTTCATTTATGATCTCTGAACCATGCTGCAAAAGGGAAATTAATATCTTTATTTTCACTAAGGATGACCTGAGGCTCAAAGGGAACAAGGAGCAGATGATCAAAGGCTGTCCTCAAAGCTGAAAGAAATTCTTGTTTTTCACAACCAGAAATAATTCTTCAGTGGAGATTCCTGGTCATAAAATCTAAATATGCACTGAGTTTCCTGCAAGAAAGTTTCTGAGGTTTTTCTTTTATGTAGAGAAGAACCTTGAAAAGTCTGCCCTCGTTATAATCTCAATTTTAATCCTAAAGTTTTGCAGGGTAATTTCTGTCACTTCCCATCCTGGATGCTGAAGACAAATAATGATGTTCTACAGGCACCTGTTTCTCTCCAATACTGATGGAAATCAGCCCAAACAATGAATTTGCAGTAAGGCTAAGCCAGGCAGAACTAAGGAATATCAACAGAGACCACAGCATTTTCCTACACAGTTCCAAGCAGAAAAATGGACATTTAAGGCCAAAATTTAATATAAAAGGAAGATTTTTATATTGTAAGGTAATGAAGTTCAAGAAGGATCTCAGCATGAAAGTTTCTCTTTCAACTAAATCAAGCCACAGTAATGGAGGTCACAAATAAAAGAAGGAGGTGGCAACACAAACCAGTAAAATGATTTTCCTTTTGTGGAGGCTTTGTGGAATATTTCTTTTGTAATGGACTTAATGTCTTATTGAAAACAAAAGGCAAATAATATATGAAAGCTGGTAATAAGGTAGTTTTTGAGGCATTATTTTCCTGAACTGAATTCAGTAACCCATGTTCCTTTAGCAACGTGACAAGCACATTATTATTATTATAGCAGTCCAAGCAATTTCCTTGTCAGCAGCAACATCTCACAAAAATTCCTTTAAAGCAAGCAGAAAATACACAGAATATAAATTCAATTTCCATTAAGGAGTTTAAACAGGAATGATCAAATACAGTTAAAAGAAAAAATAGTCATTATAACTTTAATTTTTCAACCCTGTTGAGATTCTTAGTGTCAAACACTGGATGAACTTCATGGTCTTTCAAACTTTGATTACTTTTTTTGTTTGAAATCCAATTTCCATGAGGACCTTGAGGCTAAACAATTTTCACTGGCCTCAATTCAAGCTGGTTGGTTTTTGTAGAGGTTCTTGGGTTAATCACAAGCAATTACACAAATAAGACACCAACTTCTACATTCCTACAGTTCAATGGGAACTAAACACAACTAAATCAGATGCTGCTTTCTTTCTCTCTCTCTGAAACAAAAAGTTCAGAGAGTTCAAACTCAAAAGGCTGAGTGGCTGCAGCAGAGAAATAGGGTTTTTTTTACTTTTGTAGGGAAAATTCCTGAAGTGTCACTGCCTTACCGGGTGTCTTTGTTCCTGTTGCTGTCTGCAAAGATCAGCTGCTGCAGGACACAGGCTTGGACAGCAGCCAGAACTCCACATGGACCACCCTGGGGGGAGAACAGGAGCAAAAAGCTGATGGGTGCTGGGGAGAGCCCCTGGGAGCTCCCATCCAGCCCAAATCCATCCTTGCACCTCTCTCTCTCCAGACATGACTTCACAGATCTCTGGGGCTTTGTGCAAGCCCATGAAAATCAGTGTTTTTAAGTGTTTTTGTGGTTCCTATCCTTCCTGAAAAGACCCAGACATCTGTAAGGTCAAAAGAAATGTGGGGTTTTATTTAAATCAGGGATATATGAATTAAAAATCTCCTCGTCCCTATAGAGCTGAAGTGTGATTTTCAGAGAGAAATAAAACCTGAGTGTTTTCCAAGGACCTCCTCTCAGCACCTCGAGTTCCCACCTGCACCACTAAACAAAGATTTCAGGTTCCAGCACAGCCCTGTGCACCCCACATCCTTCCTCTCTCCCTCCCTTCTCACTGGGGAAGAGGAAGAAAACCAAGAAAGTCTGAACCTTTCAAAATTTGATAGTGAAATTTGAAAGTGAATCTTTCAAATTATCAGTCTGAGAGGGGAAAAAAATCACAATAGCAAGCAATGCCATGGAAATAAATGTTATAATAAATAAGAATAAATAATTTAGAAATATATATTTTATAATACATATATAAATATAAATAAATATAATAAATATAAATAAATTTTATGGAAAGCTGGTTTGGGCTCTATGCAGGAGACAAGGCTGACATCACAATGCCACCCATGAAAATCCTCTCAAAACCCTACAGAAGGAGGGAGAGGAGTTTCTGTGCTGTTTTCACACAGAAATGTGATTAAAGGATCAGTTTAACTCTCTGATTGTCCTAAGGGCAGCACCAAGGGAAGGGGACCTGCAGGAAAATTCAGTGTGGAACTTAGAAAATAACCTAATTCCTGCAATTAGGAAACAGCTTAGACATCGACATCTTCCCATTTCTCGTTCATATTTTACATACTCTGCCTCTCTAGATTTATTTAAGTAACTGATGAGTGAATAATCTGAAATATATCAAGGAAAAAAGCAAGATTTGTGTCAGTCCATCAGAGAGAGCCTCCCAGTCAAAAAAAGAAATGACAGGATTTATTCTAAATACCTTCTTACAGCACCACAAAAAATTAACATAAGAATTGAACAACTGTTCAGCTGAATTGAATTTTGTAAGTGAGAAGGAAAGATATTAATGAGCTGAGAGAGGCACAGTCTAAGCAAAACACTATTCCTGCACTGAATTCATGGTGGGGAATTTAATGGCCAGTGAGTGGCTGGAAGTGATGAGATATTCTTTCTCCAGGCTGGAAACACCAAAGTAACCTTTACTGTGGGCCAGTGACCACCACTGCCAAGACTCCTTTTGGAGTTTAAATTAAGATTTAATATCTTTTTTTCCTACTAGGCTTTGTAAGATAGGCAGCTGTCTTCTGATATCACCAGCCTAATGAAATATTTAACCAGACTGAGGGAAGTTAATTAAACATCCTAATGACATGTTTATTAGCCATTGTCCTTTCCTCAAAGCCTCTCTTCCTCTCATTTCTGTATAATGGTCTGCTCCTCTCAGGCCAGATAAAGATTTTCTGCATCAGCACAGAGGCTTAATGAGTGTTTTGTAAAGAGGAGCCTACAAGTATTTACTGAAGTCCTCAGATCCTGCTCCTGAGGGGAGACACCTTGTGTGGATGCCCCAGGAGCAACTCCACATCAAGCTGGGGAGGATCCATTCTTCCACAAGGTCTGGTGGGTTTTGGGGGAAGCTCCACGACCCCGTGGCACAAGGGTGGTCCCTGGGCTGAAATGTGAATCCAAGGTGAAGAACAGAGAGCAGGGAGGGGTGAAGCACTGGCTGTGAGCCAGGAGCTCAGGCAGGGCTCACAGGGAGAGCTCAGAGAAGCCACTGAAAGCCCCAGGTCAGAGAGCACCACAAACATCTCCCTGGGATGGGCATGTTCTGTCCAGGCTGGCCCAAGGCGTGGCACGGTGCTGCTGCCAGCTGTGGCCACCACGGGGCCCTGCTGGCCATTCCAGATGTGCCCACTGCTGGATGTTGCCAGGGAATTGATGAAAACCTCGCTGTGGGGAGAGGCTGGGCTCTTGTGGCTGCAGGAGAGGTGAGCCCAGCAGCAGTGCCAGTGTCCCAGGGAGCCTGCAAGGTGTTTGTCCCTTTTATTCTAGGAATGAACCTCAACACCTGACCCCAATATCTTCAGGAAGTAAAAATCCCCATGTGATTTCCCAGGCAACTCTTGCTCCATCTCATTTTAACTCAGATCAAGCTTGTTTAGCCCCACAGATCATTTTTCTCTTAAACTCCACACTTGATTTATGCTCTTTTATTCTTTTACCACCACTAGCTTTCAGCTGCAGTGGCTCCTCTTCCTCCCTGTGAATAATTCCCCATCACACACACACAGATTTGCACACTTTCTGCAGCTCCTCCACCCATCTCAAGTCTCCCATCACAACTTGACAAGGTGACAGCACCCACTGGAAAGCAGAGTTTAAAGAAAAAGTCTTTAAAGAACTGATTTTTTTTCTCTGCTGAGGCACACAGCCTTTGTGAAGTCAGTGTGAAAAGCAAAGATCACTGTTAGGAAGGAATTTTCATTACCTTTTTCTGCACAATGCCGTATTTTAGCTGTGGGATATTGTTAAATGTAAAACTCTGCATTTTCCATTCTTCACTGAAGCAACAAAGACTAGAGCCAAACAGAAGATTTTTTAATTCCTATAAAAGAAAGGGGAAAAAAAAAATCTCATTTTAAAAACAAACCCAGAACACAGTAATTTGTAGAAAAGAAAGGAGGAGTGTGGAAGGGTAATGACTAACTCTGCACAACCACCCTCTTCTGTTTTATCCATACTGTAAATAGCAACACCCCAATGAAAAGGAGCAATATTTTCCTTTTCCTGCCATATTCCTTCCACTCATAATGCTGGGAGCTGCTCAGCACTGGAAAATATTTATGTCTGATGTCTGGGGCACAGTTTCCCATGAAAGCATCCCAGAACACTGCCTGGAATTGCACAGCTCAATGCTGACATGAGGGAGAAAAGGATGAGACAAATGTTAATCAAACATTTGATTTCTGTATTTCAGGTGGCACAAATCCAGACTTTGGCCCTGAACAACTGCAGACCAAGACCATCCAGCAGTAGCCAGGCTGAATAAATTGCATTCATGCTAAAGCAGAGCTCAGGAAATAAGAAAAGACTACTCAGGGCTGCTAGAGTTACTCCAAGCTGTTTGATCCAGAAATTAAATTGGAAGACACCCTCGTTTTATTTGGTCTGGGTTTTTTTTCTCCTCTGTCTGAATGGGAAGGAAAAGTATTTAATAATTTTATCTCTGCTCAAAAGAAAGGAGATAAATAAACAAGGCAGAAGCAGTGAGAGGGTAATAATAAACCACTGTCAGTTGAAAGGAGTGCACAACAAGCACATGAATAACTGACTAGAGGAATTAAGGAAATAATACAAGCTTAATTAATTAAAGCTATTATCTGTGCTTCAAGTGGGCTGATGCACGAGGGTATTTTTCTGAATTGAGCCATCCCTATATTTGTCACCTGGATAGGGAATTCTCTGGAATGCAGCACATGTCCAAAAGTACAACACAGAGCCACCCACTGCAGCTTCAGCTAAGGCACCTCAAATAACATCCTCACAAATCTATTCACATTTACCATAATTAGTCTTACTTTTGCAAGAGAAATATCAATTGCCTTTGATACTATTTGAAGCATATAGAGTGTTGAAAGATCTGCAGTCTTATTAACTTCTCCAGTTGTCTCTTCATCCTTGACATCAACTGAAAGGAAAAAAAAAGCAAGTGTTGGATGGCAAGAATTTCCTCAGTACTCTCAGTGCTAGGGGATCATCAACATGAAAATTAACATCTATTGCCTTTATAAAATGGAAAATATAAGATAAGAAAGTAAGAGATAATATAATATATATTATGTATTATATGTTATACATTATATTATACATATATTATATATAATACAATATATATATGCTATTTATTATGTTATATTGTATATAATATTATATATCATATTGTATATAATATATAATATATAATATATAATATATAAGATATAAGATATAAGATATAAGATATAAAATATAAGATATAAGATATATAATATATAATACATTGCATATTATATATTGTATATTGTATATTATATACTGTATATTGTATATTGTATATTATATATTATATATTATATATTATATATTATATATTATATATTATATATAATATTTTATATATTAAGAGATAAGAAAAGATAAGAAAAGGTAAGAAAAGATAAGAAAATAAAAGAAAGGGTGGATAAAAATACACAAGCCAACCTTTGTTTCTTTATTTCCTAATGATTTCTTTGTCTTACCTGAAAGTTTATAGCAAATTTATAGCAATTGCTCTAAAGCAACTAAGAATTACAAAAGCAGCCACTCCTACGTATTTATTTGGCCACAGCTGCTCTGAACAATAAAAAAGATGGGAAATCCAAACAAACTTGACATAACTTACTCAATTCTAGGACTTCTTTCATCTGGTCTTCTTTATAGCCAGTGGATGTTGGAGACTTCCTACATGAAAATAAGTCAAGAAATGAAGGACAAAATGTTCATTTTAAATGAGAAAAGTTGTTTGAATAAACAACAAGACATAGGGAGCATGCCCACACAAGGATATACCTTTTACATATGTGGGGGTGTGTGCAAATATTTATATATATGGTGTAAGAAATAAATGGTATTGGAGAAAAGCCCTTTTTCAATGGAAGAAAGCTGCACTCCAGGAGTTCATCAGGAAAAGCAGCCAGGACAGTTTCAGTCCTGTTCCAGCACCAATCTCATTTCATTCGTGTGATATGACAGATCAGGTCATAAAATAAAATTTAAATCCCTGACAGGGATCAGGGTAAGATTTAAATTAGTCATTAAACTACTTTTAATATCCAAATAATAAAAGTGGGAATAGATCCTAGACTGGCTCCTTTAGCAGTGTATTACTTTAATCCACTAAGAGGGATCAGTTGTTCAACTCCTCTTGTGATTTAATTGTGTATTACACAATTAAAATGATTAAAAGGTTAAAATTCATATGAATAACTTCTAAAAAGACTAAGCATTTAAATTTGTCTGTGAAGTCAGAGCTGAAATAAAACATTAGATTTTTGGAGACTGGATGGGTTTTATTCTTCCTGTTGAAATCACACCAAAACGAATCCAGAATCAAGGAAAAGTTTTGAATAACTAAAAACACTAAAAATAGACTTTCTTTTTTCTCTTCCCCCCCCCCCCCCCCCCAAAAAAAAAAAAAAAGCAATACTGTATCATTGGCTTTTGCTTTGGAAAAAAGGTATTGCACTGACAATCCTTTCAAAAATAGTATGGAATACTTTCCTCAGCAACATTCTTTGTATGCACGATATTACAGCAATAACTGCTGTCATGTCACATACTTTCCATGAGCTTAATTTCCTTTCCAGAGCATGAAATAATAAAACCAGAACACAGAGGTATCACACTCAGGATTTGCCCAGTTTAAAGGCATTTTGGCAGCTTTCTCACAGATACTATTTGGTACTATAAGAACAGAAACACTTTTATTTTTGGCTATAAATAAGTTAAAGGACTGAAGCAATGAAATGTGGGTGGCCCCCATTCGGGACAGACAGAATGGAAATGAATCACCCACATTCTAGGAACTTCAGGTAAAAATAAATAGGAGGTCAGTGAAAATCAGAGGAGTGAGAGAAAATTTGTGTAGTGGCATAAGCAGCACTGAGCTCCCACTGAATATTACTGGATTTTTAATAGAGTTGATAGTGGTAAATTTTCCAAGACAGCCAGATCTCCCCTTGTTTCCTAACATGAATTTCTGTGTTTCCTAACATGAATTTCAGCTGAGATTGCCTTCCCATAGCTGCTTGCTACTGTTTTCCTCTCTCCTGGTTGAGGAAAGGGTCTTAATGACAATAAATTCACCAATAAAACACTTTTCAGCCAAGTCATGTCACTCAGGCATTACCAAAAACCACATTTCTGTTTTCTCTGATATTGCACACTATTCTCCCTTCTTTTCTAGTGTTTTTTTTCCCAGTCAATCCATTTCTAAGTAGTTTTGCAAGGCCAAGGCCAGGGCTTGGAGCAAGCAGGTCCAGTGGGAGGTGTCCCTGCCCATGGCAGGATGATCTTTAAGGGCTTTCCAACAAAACTGGTCTGGGATTCTGGGATTCTGACACAGTGCAGCACCACACTTTCCAGTTATAAATGAAAATACAGCCATCCATGGTATAATTCACATATAGCTCGGCTGGCACCAGTTTTTGTAGTGTTAATTCTCTCTGGAAAGTCTAAAAGATGTTGGTTCTACACCCATTCCAGGAAGAACCAAGCCTGGGATGCAAAATGTTCTGAATTCTCAAGGCTGAGGATTCCCGTCAAGCTGAGGAAAGCGCTGACATCCAAGATTAATGTTGGGTGTTTTCTGCTGAAGTGGGGTATTTTTGCAGGTGGAGGTTCCCCTCCTTGAGGGGAACTTGTGTTTCTCTAAAAAGCCAGGACATTTATTGCAATTTCCATTTCAGCAAAGGGCTGCTGTCCCAGGAAAATTTATTGTAGGTGTAAAACCATTTGGCTGGAACACTTAGGGAAGGGGGAAGTCATCCATCATGGCAGGAAAATGGGACAGGAAGAAAATATGTTTCATTCTGAACACACTATACAGTATTTTCTCTAAATATTTGAACATTCCTCTCTGCCCCCCGAGCACTGTAGGAAAATGATCTACAGAGAAGAGCTGAGTTCACAGAGGGGGAACCCCTTGGCACAATAATGGATGTGCATTTCACCACTTCCTATTTACACCAACACCCACAGGAGGTCAAATAAACAAAGGGGCTTAAAAGTTAAACATCAGTGGCTTTAAGGTGAATGTGGTGGTAAAACCCATTTTCATTGCCAGATTACAACAGCTTTTCCACTGGATGCAGAAGAGGCAGGCATATCCAATATTCTTGGAATAATGAGTAAAATCTGCACAGTAGGTTATTCAAATAATTAATTAAAATAATTAATTTTATTATCAATTTTATTAATTTTTAATAATAAAAATAATTTAAAAATAACCTCTACTGTTGTTTGCACAAGGGTAAAAAAGGCCATCCTGTGTGGTGCAGCTTGTCACTGCTTTGGGGCACAATTATAAAACCAGAATTATTACAAGCAATTGTAAAGATACAAAGGACATCATCACAACCAATGCCAGGCAGTATTTTTCTACAGGAAAAAGGTCAAGTCATGAGGATTTAATATAAATTCTATCATGCTGGCAAGTCTGGTTGACAAAGGTAACAGAGGCTCATAGATTTAATTTCCCCAAATTTCCTTTTTAGTGAAGACCTGCATCTGACTTGATCTGAACATTTGCAATGTGAAAGAATAACTGGTGAACAGGTGGCAGAGAGGAATCTGTGAACACTGACAGATATAAAACAGGTAAATGAGAAACTTGGCATTGAAAGGATCATTTCTAACAGAAGTGGCCACTCCTGACAGAGAGATTCCCCCACACATGAATCTGTGTTTGTCCTGCTGAATTTTACTAACTGTGACAATGTGAAATCTTTGTTGAGAAGGTTTGTATATAAAAAAATTAATTACTACAGCCACAGGTTGAGCTACAAGATGGTTTGGAGTGCCTGAGAAATTGGGCTCACCTGAACACAAAGCTCACCCATAGGCTATGAATGAATATTTATCTGCAGCTAGAAAATCAGAACTGTAATAAAAAGGGAGATGCTTTGTTTCTACTGTTCTCCACCAGAGATTTTGGAGTGTGACATCCTCCCACTGGAATTTCCAAGGATCCCACCAAGTACCACCTGTGTGAACTCAGCATTACGTTCAGCAACTCTAAACTGCTGTCAGCAAAATAAACAAGAATCGGTATTTTTTTTAAAAAAGGGATGAAATTCCATTAAATAAAAATGCACTGAACACACAAGACACTAAATAAAGCACAGAAAAGGGTTCCCAGATTTTGGCACTCCACCAATTCACATCAGTGGAGATGAACCCAACCCTTTGCTCTGTTCACCATCCATAAAAAACCCACTCTGTCTGGTTTGGGCCTTCAACCCTTAGGTCATTTAATTTTTAAGGATATGGAATATTTGTGTTCTTCCATTTCCTGTCAGAAACCTCAGATTTTTAACACTCCAAACCTCTGTAACCTGACAGGTATCAGCAATATAATCAGCAATCTTCCTGAAAACTCACATCAACTGTTAAACTGGGAGATAAAAGCTTACACTGTGGATGGGGTATTCTTCTGTCTCATCTTACTATAAAAAAAAAAGGTGAATTCAAAAAACAGGTTACTGGTGAGCCCACAGAGATTTTACCTCCTGGTAAAGCAATCTTAGGGGTAAATAGGGGTAAAAAAAAATTCCCTGTGCTACCTGCACACAACTGGTAAGTAATTCCAAGTAATTCCAGAGTCATGGAATAGTTTGAGCTGGAAGACACCTCAATGATCCTCTAATGCAAATTCTCAACTGACTGAGTGCATTTCAGAGGTAAACTCTCCAGATTTACCTCCTTTCCAAAAATAAAGAAATTATACAGAAGCCATTTGTCATTTCCAGTAATTGCAAAGTGCCTCTTCCTATGGAGTGCTGGAAAAATACTAAAAGGGCAAATGGCAGCCCCACAGATGTTACTCTGCTGCCATAAATCCATTGGCACCACACGAAAGTCACAATAGTTTATAACTTATTTTAGGCCCTTTTTTCCGGTCCAAGCATTATGTTATGAAAGGTGTTACGCAACTCCAGGCACTTGAAGGTTTTTCACTCCTGATTTGGCAACCACGATCGTTCTTTTCATCCATGGGCGAGTCAAATCCATATTCCCCACGGGTGAGCGCGTTTTGTTGGGCTGTGTGAGTCAAATCCAGTAAGGGACTGGGAGTTAGGGATCAGAACCCCTCCAGGTTTGGTTCCTCTCTCCAGGAAGGTGTGGCTGCAGTGTTCTCACAGTGTTTCCTCCCTCCAAACCCACTGCAGAGCACAGGGGGAAGCTGGAGATGATGCAGAGCGTGGCTGGAGGACAAGGCACAGATCCCAGACAAGGTGGAAGGAAATGTGCCAACGTAATTCACTCCTGGGCTGCTCCAGCACTGCTCTCACCGTGTTTCCTGCCTCCAAAACCACTCCAAAGCACTGAGGATGATGCAAAGGGTGGCTTGAAGGACAATGCAGAGATCCCAGACAAAGGTGGAAGGAAATGTGCCGATGTAATTCACTCCTGGGCTGCTCCAGCCCCGCGTTCCTTTCTGCTCTTTCCGCTGGAACTCTGACTCAACTCTTACTCTGAAGAAACACCACCCCAGCTCAAAGCATCCTCTTCCTCTCACAGTGGGAAAAATTGAATTGATTCCTCACTGCTCACACACACACTGAGAATCCTGGAATAACCTGGGGCTTTCTGGCTGCTTTTAAATGAGATCAAGTCCAAAACGACTCAGCCGTGGGAGCTCAGCCCTCATTCCACAGAATTGGTTGTCCAGGTGGTGAGGACTTTCAGGAATTGCTCAGCACCTCCCAGGATCAAAACTTTGTTACTCATCAAATTGCCAGGTATTATTTTAGACAGAGCAATCCCATCCCACACACCGATTTTGTGCGTAACACTGAAATATTGCAGCCCACCAGGCAAACAACACACAATATTCCTAGAAAACCAAAATGCACAGTAGGAAAGACTGAAGCCAAGCAAAAGTGCTGGGTAAATAATGTACATTACATAACTTTGCTGGAACTTTTTTTTCTTCCATCTGGAAACTCAATTTTATTTTAAAAAAAAGGTGTTAAAACTGGAACGTTAATTAGTATTCCTTATGAAATGAGACATTCAGATATTAATTCAGATTAATATTTTTAAGGATATGGAATATTTTTAAGGATATTAATTAACTAATTCAGATATTAACCTTCAACAGGCATTGAATTCTCCTGTTTCACTCTGCTGAGAAATTATCAGTGCAGTCCAGAAACCTCCTGGGTTTCTTGTGCTCTGCTTTGTTGCTTACACTGACTGAGGGAACACCAAATCCTGCTCAGAAAATCATGGCCAGCGTTCTCTGCCAATCTCCTCGTGCAGGTCAGCCCAGATTGTGGCTGGGGATGATGCAGGATAAAAAGATAGGATGAAAATCTTTCCAGTTTTAGGCACTCAACCATCTCTAGTTGACAGGTATTGGCTCAGTCATCACATGGAAAATAATCTTTTTTTATTCCTGTTAATAACTGAGAGCATGAACATCAATCCTTTAAGGACTACAATACTTAGAAAATAATATTTTGAAGGTGTTATGGTCTTTATAATATTTATACAGTAATATTTTGAAAGTGTCAGATATCTAAAAGAATAAAAACCCAAACTAAACAACCTTGAATATATTTTTAAAGGATTTAAGGGATTTCTTTAAAGATCTGTATTTTTTTCCTCTAGGATTTCTGATTTCTATAAAGAAGTTTTCAGGGCCTATTTCTTTAGAACACATGAAAGACAAAAAAGCAGAATTTTCACTAACACAATGGGTTCACCTGTACTGTGATTTTATAACAATGAGGACCAGGCCAGGAGCAGAAGGTGGCAGTTCTTGCCCTGTTATCTGAGAGTCAGTGTGACAATGCTAGAGACATCCCCAAATACATGGAGGAAACATAAAACTGATCAGTAAAACCTAATAGAGAAACAACAGCAAAAGTTCAGAGCAGGAAAGATAAAAATATTTAGCAGTTAGTACAAGCTTCAGACAAAAAATGCCTAAAGGCAAAATATTTAGAGTATTTTAAAAAAAGTGAGTATGTAGCAAGGAACAGAAACACCAGTCAAAAAATCAACTTCAGCTATGGGTAACAGGGTAAAACACAGCAAATGGAAGGTGAATACAGCAAAAAAACTCCTTATAATAAGCACTGCCAGAAAGTGGAATGTATTACCAGGGGAGACGTGTCACCTGAGTCATTTAAGAATGGACCAGACGAAACCTGGAAAAAGTATCACAGCAAATATAAATATATATAGCAGTGATTAATCTGCCATAAAAAGAAATGACCCTAAAAGTTCTTTTCCATCCGTAATTTCTAGGATTCTATGAAATATGAGTCATGCTCCACTTGGTGACTATGGCAATTCCCTAACCCAACCCTATGTGTGTTAGGATGCAGGGCACTGCTAGAAAAAGGCTTCTTACCAAACAATGAGGGATATTTTGGGAATGGGAAGCACTAAACAGTGGTGAACTCAGCAGAGAGACCATGGCAGGAGCAGAAACTCTGGCTCTGAGCTCACTGAGCACACATCATTTCCTAGTGGAGATGATGCCTGGAACAGAGGCTAGAAAGGGTTAAAGGAATAAAATGGGAATTTATTAAAAGGCCTTTAAAGGATGCACCTTGGGCAGTACAAGAGCCCAGCTGTGGCTCCACCCAGGATGGACACCTGGTCTCAAGTTTTCACACTTCTGTAAGTTTGGTCTGTTCCCATGTTGGGGATAATTGTCCAATTCCAGCTGCAGGTGATGCAGTCCCATCCTCCCACATTGCTCTCCTCAACTTGCAGCTGTTTGTACTTTTTGGGCCTGAAGCTGCAGCGGTGTCCTTGGTTCTGGGACTGGAAAAGGATTGTTGTGTCTGACAGCTGTGAGGAGAACTTGCTCACACTTCATGTGCAGAGCTATATACCAATGCAGTATATGCAGAAACTGGAAAATATGAAATCTAAACCTTAAGGCACCATTCCCCAGCCGAAGTGCATGGGAGAGGCTCAGCTTTGGGTTGGAAAAGGCACTTTAATTCAATTTCCCCAGCCATAAAGCAGTCCCTGGTGCCTGGAGCACCCCTCTGCACTGGCAGAATGCTGCAGGAGAGCAGCACAGCTGGCCAGGCACAGACACTTCAGGACATTGCTCACAACACAAGGATGAGTGCAGAATCAATCATCCTCCCTGCTCTGGAACTGTACACACATTTCTGGACAACAGGATTCACTGCTGCATCCCTCTGCTCGTTAATGGCAGCAGAAGTTTTGGTTCTGGCATCACTGTACTCCCAATTCTTTGTGCCTTTTTGATTCTCAGCCATTCCCTTGGAGTTCCTAGGAAATATCCTTAACTTCAGGTCCTGATTGCAAAGTCCTTTTGTTCCCTTGGTCAAGTTTTACCCTTTTTTTTTCTGATTTCAGTGCTCCGATTCTGGTTTTATGCTGTTTTTCTTGGAACTGGAGGAGGGAAGTTGGTTTGCTTTATATGTGAAACCCAGAATTTCAAGCATCACATGCTCTTCTTCATAACTCCCAGAAGAGAAATGGAGCTGTACAGACCAAATCTGCCCATTTAACTCAGCCAAAGGTGGTTTCACCCCACTGCAGAACTGCCAGCTCAGATTTACTCACCCAAAATTTATTTATTCAGCTGACAACAGGAGGCTTTGCACAGCACCACCACACTTTGCACTGATAGACTTAATGGCAAAATAGGAAAACATTTCAGGGGCTACAGGAGCAACAACTGCAGCAGGTCTCTGTAGTCAAGATGAAAGAACTGTTTCTCAACTGTTCTGAAGTGGGTTTTTCTTGCCTTTCCCCAGTTCTGTTCCCTCAAGCTGTGAAATGGGGAAATCTTGACCTTCTAACCCCATGCAACCTTCCCCAAAAAAAGTCATTATTCATCACAGCTTTTTTCTGGAAAAGCAACAGAAAGTCTTTAATGCAAGGACAGTCACCAACTTTGACACCCATTTATTTTTTTTAAAATTTCTAAAGATCGTGAATTCCATTCCACTCATTTTTTATTCCCTGTGCTGAGGTTAATATAAATATTCCCTCCATTATGGATTCAGCACCAAAGGGAATCACAGGATGGTTTAGAGCTCACCTGGCCCAACCCCACCTCAAGACATTAAAGGAAGGAGAGAGCTTTCCCTTGCTGCCATTCAAGGCTCTACCCAGGATAAAAGACTCAGGAAAATCTTTATTAATTTGCACCCTGAGACCTGAGGATGTTCCCTCAATATCACCTCTCCCAAGTTCCTATGAATCTTAAGAAACCACAGAAATGGCAATTTTTAGGTGAAACATTGCATCAGTCACTTGGACTGATTTTTAAATTTTTTTTAAATTTATACTTTTAAATTGAGGTTTTTATCCCCTTCAAAATCTCTTTAAAAAAAAAAAAAAGTAGTGAATAATCTAAGTAAATAAATAATAATAAAATTATAAAATAAAATAATAATAAAGTAATAATTTTACTTCCTGAGAGGAACAGGGAATCAACTAAAAAAAGGGGAATACTCCTTGGAAGATGAACAATAAACAACAGCATCAAAATGACCTGAAAGGGGTTTCAAATTTGCCACTGAAGTGGCACTGAAACATAAATGTCATTTTTAATTTGTTAGTTAAATAGAATTGCTGTGAAGGAACATGGAGGACCTACTGACATATTTCTGTATAAATGCTTCTACAACATCACTGCATCCCAACACTAAAATCTTGGCTCCAAATAAAATGGAGATTCCCTTTTTCCAAGGAATCACATGGAAAAGACAAGGGGCCATGGGTACAAATTACAAATTACATTCCAACTGGACACAAGAGGAAAATTCTTCAAGAGAACAATCAGCCATTGGAACAATCCCCCAGGGAAAAGTGTTAAATTCCCAAAGCCTGTGAAATTTTAAGATCTGGCTGGAGGGGGCTGGGTCACCTTGCCTAGACTGTGCTTTTGCCAAGGAAGGTTGGACCAGGTGATCCTTGAGGTCCCTTCCAACCTGGTCTTGTGGGATTGTGTGAATTGAGAAATTAAACTGGCTGCTGTCTGCTTACAGGTGAGGATAAATGAAGATTTGCTGCCACCTATATATTGCTTTTCTCATGGATTAATTTAAAAAAACATAAAAATCTAAAGAAAACCCCACCTGTAGAATCTGGGTAGGCATCCAAACTCTACAGCATGTTATTTCTTTATGAAATAACCCTTCATGACTTGGCAAGAAATACAATCATGACAATAAACAACCATCACTGGCCCTTTTAATTTCTTTCATTAAAAGGTGTGAGTCAAAATGCTGTGCATCTGCCTTTCCCTAGGATGTTTTGATGGCCAGATATTCTTTTAAGGCTTGGCAGTAGTTTTACTTCCAATTTTTTCTCATATGTTTGCAGAGGATGCCTTCAGCTTGCAGGCTGTTACAGCACTTTTGACATGGGAGAAAAGAGAATCAAAAAGTAAATGGAAGGAAAAATAAGGTTTATCTTTAGTATTCCATGGGAAACAAAACCAGAATTTCAGATGCTGTGAATGAACCAGCTGTGGTTAATCCTATAGAGGTTTTCAGCCCACTCATCTAAATACTGAGATTAGCATTTATATCATATATATATAATATATATTATTATTAATTTAATAAATATAATAGTTATTCAAATATTAAATTAATATTTATATATTAGCATTCTGGAAGAGGATCCAGACAAATATCCACTCCCACATTGTAACTTTTCATTCTTTAAAATGCTCAATCACTTTGGCCAAAACCCACAGGGCTCCCAAACACTGCAGGAAAGGGAAGGTTGAAGGGAAATAAAAGCCTTGCAAGAGCCAACCCTTATACTGTGGGTGTTTATTTGGAGTCTCTGTTCCTCCCATTGAACTCCAGGAGTCTCAGCACCCTGCTGGATTCTGGGGGCGCTTCCAGGAGCTCAGAGCTCAGCAGGGATTCAAAAACTCTGCTGGCTCCAGCTCACACTGCCCGGCAGGAACGATCCCTGCTCCTCTGGAAACGGGCTCTGCTTAGGAAAGGGCTCCCTCTCCTGCTCCTGCTGAGACCAAAGCAGCTCCTGAGGGAAGGGAATTGTTCCAATCCCTCCCTGCAGGGATGGAGCAGACAGGATGGCAGCACACTGCACAGGATGTGCTGTGCCCTGGGTCACCCCCTCCAGCCCAGCTCCTCCAAAGGCTGGGAAGTGTCAGCGTGCCCAAACACATCTGAGTGAACCACAGAATTACAGAGTTCTTAGGTTGGAGAAGACTTCTAGGATCAGAAAGTCCAACCATTACCCCAGCACTGTCAAATTTATCACTAAAACCCTGTCCCCAAGTGTCACATCCACATGTCTTTTAAACACCTGCAGGGATGGTGACTCCACCACCTCCTCAGACAGCCTGTTCCAATGCTGAACAACCCTTTCATGAAGAAAGGTTTCCATATCTGCCACTACCCTAAAGTAAATATTCTCAAGTTTTATGGTCTTCTAGGTGAAGAAACGTTTCCTACTATCCAATCCAAACCTCCCTTGGTGCAACTCGAGGCAGCTTCCTCTTGACCTACTGCTTGTTCCCTGGGAGCAGAGCTCAACCCCCATCTGGCTGTCCCCTCCTGGCAGGGAGTTGTGCAGAGCCAGAAGATCCCCCCTGAGCCTCCTTTCTGCCAGGCTGAGCCCCTTTCCCAGCTCCCTCAGCTGCTCCTGCTGCTCCAGACCCTTCCTCAGCTCTGTTCCCTTCCCTGGACTCTCTCCAGCCCCTCAATGTCTTTCTTGTCACCAAGTGCCCAAAAGTGACTCCAGGATTTGAGTGCTGTGAGTACAGGGGACAATCCCTGCCCTGGTCCTGCTGCCACACCATTGCTGACCCAGGCCAGGCCCTCTGGCCACACCTGGCTCATGTTCAGACACCGTCACCAGCACCCCCAGGTCCCTTCCCACCAAACACTTCCCAATCCTGGAGTTCTGGCTGGGATTGTTGTGCCCCCGTTATGGCAGCACCCAGCCATTAACAAGTCAGGTTTGTATCTGACTTTTTACTGGGTTTTTCTTTGCAACAGGGAATTCCATCCAGTCCACCATGACCTCTGTATATTTGACACTCAACATCCCCAGCTTTGCTGGGGGGCTGCCAAAGGCCACTGAAGCTCTCTTCTCTACCTCAATTAATGCTGAGTGGGAGGGGAAAAATCATCCTGAGAGAGGAAAGGATGAAGTGATAGGGATGATCCTTACAGGCTCAGTCAAGCTGTATGAAAACAGAGTTTTAAGAGTTTAGACTGTGGTACTTTGGCCTGTTACACATTAATCTTTTACAAATTCAACAAGCCAATGCACTGTGGAATGCTGGCAGCTCTTTTCAGTTAATTTTTGGTTCCAGATAGGAAGCAAGTGCCACTCCTGGCCAATCTGCAGCTCCAGCAAATCCCCAGTTTGATAATTCCCACAGCCCCTAACTTAAAAATGTGGAGACACCTAATGTATCATTTCTTCCTTCTCAAAAGGGTCTCCACATACAGTATCTCAATACAAAATTAAACTGGAAAACAAAATTCCAATAATAATTTTAAGAAATTATTATTGGAATTAATTAAGTTAATTATTGGAATTAATTAAGTTAATTATAATTGGAATAATTAAGTTGCACTTTTAGTGTATAAATAAAAAAATGGCATGCTTCCTGCTCTTAAATTTTACACAAAAAAAAAATAAAAAAATAAAAAATTAATTAAAAAAAATATCAATTAAGAACATGAGAGAGAAAAGCCAAAATATATATATTTGGGGCTCTCAGAGGGAGACACTTCTAAAACTTTTATATCATGAAACAGTGCAGAACAATAATAAAAACTCTGTTTTAGCACAACACTCCCAGAAATACTCTCACCTGTGGCCTGACAACCGACTCTCATTTTTCCTGAGGGATCTTTCCTTCTTTTCTCTCCCAGCCCCTGAATGCCTGTGAGGGGCACTCACTTTAAGGCTTTTTTCACTGCTGTCTGCACCAGAGCTTGGAAGAGTTTTTCTTTCTTCTGTCTTGGCCCTCTCTCTCTCAGACAGCAGCTTGGACAAAAATTCATCTGGATCTTTGGGGCTGCTCCTTGGTTTTTCAGAGGCAGAAGTGGTGAGTGAGCTCAGCAGAGCCTTGGATGCCAATTCCACGTTGGGTTTTGCTGGAGATGCTTTTCCTTCCTGCGAATCAGGGCTTGGGACACTCAGCTCCTGCTCCTCCTGCTCTTCCCCCCTGGGCTGGGCTGTGCTGCTGAAGCTCGTGGATCGTTTGGCAAGCCTCCTCTTTTGGGCATCCTGGAAATAAGAGCCATGAAAGTCACAGATTATAATTTTACCACCTTTAAATAAGCACAAAAAGCAAAGGAAAGCTCCAGCATCGACTTCTGAGCTCACCTATTTGTTTATTTTTAGAAGTCAGCTTACAGAGTAAATAAGGTTTTTTAAAAAATCAGTAATAAAATAAGACAAACACTTCCACTTAAAATTTAACCAGTATTAAAGATTCTTCCTACCATAAAAACATGTTTTCACCAAGAACAACAACAAATTACCTCCTAAGAGGTTAATTTTGGGATGGTATCCAGCTCAGGAAATCAAGATATGTAAGATATTTTACTGGTATCTACCACTATAGGTGTCTAGTCTTCACTTTGAAATCAGAGATATTTATAAATATCCATCTAATTCACTGAATTTCCATATGCTCTTCAGTACTACCTAAATGTCATAGCTAAATATTTTAATTTCTTATCATCACAAGTTTAATTTTACATTGGGAAAGTCCCTGTCTTTATATAAAAGAAGAATAAAGGAAAAAAAAAAAGGCAAGAAATTTTAAACTGTGTATTGCAAGCACTTCTTGATGGAATATGGTCTGATTTGATCAATTCAGTATTTCAAACTGAAGGCAATTTTCAGTTCCAAACTCCTACTGATTAAATGCAGGGTCTTGGAAATAACAGATTAAAACAGATACTGTGAAGGTAAAAAAGCAATTTTCATAAGAAAATGGAAAACCA
This sequence comes from Parus major, assembly GCF_001522545.3. Classification (NCBI taxonomy): domain Eukaryota; kingdom Metazoa; phylum Chordata; class Aves; order Passeriformes; family Paridae; genus Parus; species Parus major. Next base: position 3,483,889 of record NC_031769.1, read on the forward strand.
AATCTGTCAAGAGGTTTCAAGAATGGGAGATATTTCTAAAGGAATTCAGTGACCTGAGATCACAGACATGCAGGGGGTGGTGGCCTGCAGTGGCTGTATCTGAAATTCTGAATGAAGCAGAACAATTTCCCTAACTCACCACTTCTTTTCAGCCTGCAGATTTAATGGATTTAATGGATTGAACATGCAGAAGCCGTTTGAACATTATTTGCAAGTGATTTTTATCCCAGCAGGTTGGATATAAAATCCATGGGCAAGCCAAATATTTAGTACAGTGTAAGGGAATCACCTCTGGTGGACTTGCTACAGGTCCAGCCATCATTCCTCTGGCCACCAGACCAGCCCTGGGCCTTGACTTCTCCTTCCCTGTGGATTTCAGCTCCTCAGGAATGGCAGCTGCTTTTAAATCCTCTCGACTGTCTTTTAACTTCTTGTCCCAAGCACAGGGTTGTCCTGTGCTGTGGGTTGTCCCTGTGTGGGGTTTTTCACTTCTGTGCTGATGTTTCCTGTGTGGAGGGATTTTATCCAGTGGATTCTCAATATCATACCTGGAGGGAAGAAAGAGGAAAAGCTTGAAACAGCAAAGTAATGCCCAAGTAAATTTTAAAAACCAGCTAATTAAAGGTCTGCTGTCAAATTTAAGTTACATTCTCAAAATGGTAATCAAATGCAGTCACTTTTCACCTGAACATCTGGATGTAGGACTTTAGAACTTAATTTCAGTATCATTATTATGTGACTAAATTGGTTATAACATGGGTAACACAATCCCATACTCACTTATTTTGATGCAAAAAGGGATCAAACTGAAAGAGAGGAGATTTACATTAGATATTGGGAAGAAATCCTTCCCTGGGAGGGTGGGGAGGCCCTGGCACAGGATTCCAGAGAAGCTGTGGCTGCCCCTGGATCCCTGGGAGTGTCCAAGGCCAGGCTGGACAGGGCTTGGAGCAACCTGGGATAGTGGAAGATGTCCCTGCCATGGCAGGGGGCTGGAATGAGATGATCTTTAGCTCCCTTACAGCCCAACCCATTCTGTGATTGTGTGATTGAATATCATAGTAGAAAGTCTCGTTTATATTAATAATACAACAATATCAGACAGGTCCCAAGCTACAACCAGCAGTTCCCTCTCCATCTGTTTGAAAATTTGTTAATACTTTTGCTCACATCCTCTGTTCTCCTGTAACTTAGACTGACTCTACTGACCCTTCTCACTTTGTTTGAACACTGATTTTAGTCCAAAAACAAAAGCAATTTTGTGATAGAAATTATTTTACTGAGTAGCCCCCAGTTCTGTGTCTGTTTATAAATTTATGTTCTGTGTAACTCAAAAATACCTTCCTTAAAACAAGAAAACAAGTCCCTGAACTTGTTTTTCACGCTGGGATGTTTTCCTCCATCCCGGTTCACTGTAGAGCAACTCCACAAGTTGAAACACCTTGCACCACAAAAATGTCCTTTAATTTATCCCACTTTTCCAGGCGTGTGTCTCGTGTGGCGAGGACACACTGCAAACTGAAGGGAGCCTGATCTGCCTCTGGAATCATCAGGAACAGTAAGGACTGCTGTTCCCAGCTCCTCAAAACCCCTCACTGCCAAGGGGTGCTGCCTCAGTGTTCTGACACTTACAGACACCCACACCAGCCTCCAAGAGCAAAGGAGACTCATTAAGGCAGAACCAGAGCAGAGTCCTGTCTGATTAAACTCTCCACCCCTGAAAGCATCATTAGAAGTTACACAGGTAGCTGGAATTAAAACTGATTTCAGGCACTGGCTGGCTGATCTTGGCAAGCCCTGGTTTGACCTTGTCCAAAGGGGAGGGTTAGTGTCACCCTGAGAACTCAGCTTTCTGAGCTTGCTGACACAGTTTACCCAGGACAGAAACTGTAAATATAGAGATGTGTACATTCTTTCTGATACAAGTCTTCTGATGGACATCTCTTACAGCCAGTGTGGTTGGGAAGGTGTTATCCTGACCATCCAACCCCTGGCTGTGGTCAGAAACCTACAAATCCTGGGAGAAGAAATAAAGCTCTCTTCCTTTCAGCACACCTCGAGCTGTGTTTGTGTGATCTGTTCATCTCCAGCAGCAACAGGTCAGGGGGGTATGGAGAAGAAATTGTTCCCTGTGAGGGTGGTGAGGCCCTGAGTGGCACAGGCTGCCCAGAGCAGCTGTGGCTGCCCCTGGATCCCTGGAAATGTTCAAGGCCAGGTTGGATGGAGCTTGGAGAATCCTGGGATAGAGGAATGAGGTGATCTTTAAGGTCCCTTCCAACGTTAACACTGCAGGGTGCTGCTGTGCCCTCCCAGAGGGCATTCAGTGCCATGAATCCATGAAAGGGAAAGAAAAAGGGATTAAAAAAACAGAGGAAGAAAAGAAAAAATGCCTTTGCACTGCCTCCTGTTCAGGTGCTGCTTCTGAGCTCAACTTAAAACATCTTGGCTTTCTTCCCCTATAAGAAATGACTTCATGGGGTTTTTTTTCATGCACTGATGCTCAGACTTGGCTGCTTTGAGCATGTTGCATTTAGGATGAAGAACAAAACCTGATTAATTCCCTGAGTGTGGAGGCTGGGAAGCTGAATTAGACGTCTGTGCCCATTTTAAAAGCTTTCTATGGAAGTACAGGGCTGTTAATCCTCTTTGAGGCACCAATAAAAAAAAATCAACTTGGTTATACACTATTTTCAGGTATTCTGCAAGGTGTGAACCTACACTCTTTGTAACAACACTGAATTTAAGACAGTAAAACTTGCTTTTGCCTATGAAAGGCATGAATATACCTGTAGTTTGAGCATAGGTGGTTTGTTTCACATCCAAACCTGCTTCAATGTAAGTATTTCCAATGTAAAAGGCATGAAATCTCCTATTTTGATTTGCTTCAGTGACTGAAACCTGCAATTGAGGTTATCAGTCTTCATAACTAGCAGGGAACATAAAAGATCATTTTTGCAGGGTGGCTTGCACAGGAGATTTTAATAATCTGGAAAGCTGAGCTTTGTGTTATGAGGGTAACTAATAAAGTCAAAGAGCTCAAGATAAAAGTGATAAAACATTTAACACTATTTCCCTCCATTAAGAAAAAATAAGTGAAAACACAGGGCAAAGAGAAATAAATCAGCCTGTACCTGGAGGCCTGAGTTTTGCTTTCATCCAGAGCAGTGGCATTCCCATGGTCCTCATCCAGGTCGGGTGGGTGGGATGCTGAGCTCTTCCCCTGAGGAGCTGACAGAGCAGAGCTGGAAGCAGCACTCCTGGAAGTGCCACGGTGCTCCAGGAAATAATTAGTAATAATTTCCAGCAGTGTTTTCAGTGGGTTCTCCTTTGCCTGGCCAAAAAGAGAAACAGAGCTCTTGGTGACTGTTGAAATGCTGTGTTGGTCTGGCTGTAGGGCATTATTCTTACACTGTACAGCAGCTGGACATTTTAACATTTTCCTGGAGTTACCTGTGGGTGCATCCCAGGAGTGACTGTAGAATTCATGCAGGGAACTGGAAGATGGCAGCTAGAGAATGTCAAAGAGCTCCAAGGAAGCACAACACAAAAAGGGAACCTGTCACGGTCATTTCTGACTCTCATTTTAGCTAAATATTATAAATATTTAGCTAAATATTTCCACAGTGGAAACTGTGCTAGAATGCACCTTTTTCTACACTGGGAGAGGATTTTTGAAGTGGCATTTGTAGCCTTACATGAAGATAGCAAAAGCACTGTGGTGCCTTAAGTCATGAGTGAACCGTTTATGTTGCATTTCCAAGGATAATAAACACCAGAAGCGCAATTTTCATCTGCTGCAAATAAAGCTGCAAATGGAAATGGGCATGCAAGGAATCTTCCACATTGTGCCTGCATGAATTCCCTCACCTTGTTCTGTTTGTACAAGGAGTGCAGGTGCAGGACATTCCGCAGCTCACTCCTGTTATTGATGCTGAGCTCAGAGCGGGGAAGCTCCCGGTCCATGGTGGTGATGGTTTTCTTCAAACCCTGGGAAGGAAAAGTGTCAGATCCTGCTTTTTCTCTCAGTTTCATTGTGTGTGAGGTGAAATCTGTGGATGGCAGCAGTTTGTAAGCAGGTGACCCCCAGAACTGTGTGCTGTAATGGTAGTCCTGAATTACAGCAGCCCATGGATGTGGAAATAATTAAGGGTGGCTACGTGAGATGGGAATTGCTGGACAGAGAAAAACAAAAACCTCTGCAGGTGACTTCAGCTGCTGAACAGCCTCCTAAGACTGATGGGTCTGCATAAAAGGCCCTGAGCTGAAGTCATTCCAGCCAGCCTCAGGCTGGAAATCATTCAGATCTCCACAGCATCAGCTGGTTTGGGGTCTTCAAACTCTGACTTTCAGTCTGTGCTCAGCACCCACGGGCACCTCAGAGACAAAATCTGAGGGCATCACTTTCTGGGGGAGAAACTGATTTACTGTGAGCTGGATCCCAGACTCATTTAAGTGGTACAACACAAGGCTGCTATTTGGGGAGAGAAAGCCCTGATTCCTTCTGTGGAAAGTTATTGTCACAACAAAGGATTTATTTTTCTGCTGACAGTGTCTGGCTCAGATTTATGAAATTAAGGGCAAGTTGTGGTAAATAAAGGATCATTATCCCTGCAGGCTCTGATGTGTATGAAAGATCTGGGGGAAGCAGAAGCACAAAGGATTATCAGCGCCCCTTTCTTTTGAAAATGTGAATTTGGAGACTGGATGTAAAACATGAGGCTGAGGTTTGTGTAACAATTAATGAGACAGCAGCTGTTTATTTTCTGATATAAGACAACTTGTTCCTGACCCAGGGGGTCCCAAATCAGCACTATTTCCTAAGGATTGAACATAATACAAAATAATAGGGGCTCCTACATGGAAATGTCAAGGTGGCTTCCAGTCTGCTCAATCCCACACTCTCTGAATCCCCTGTGTAATCCAAAATTCGCTTTATAGTATTAAATTTGTGACAGGTACAATAACTTCTTTCCTCCCCTTATCTTAATTCTCTTCTCCCCCCACCAAAAAATGGGGTTTCTGCTGAGTTATTGCTGAAGACTGGGGGAGGAGGAATGCATGTTATCAGTTTCTCTGAAACTGTTGCATTTTACCTTCATAAAAATAAAAAATTAAAAAATTAGGCTTTGTATGTCCCTGGCAACAGAAGGACAATAGCAAAACAGGCAATTCATGGAGGAAAAAAAAAGAAAAAAATTAATAAAAAAACCAAAAACAAAACTGCAGACAACAGGAAACCAAACTGAAAGCGCGTTTCTTGATTTAATTCCCAGTCTCGCAGGCTGTGTGGGTAAGGATGGGTTTCTCCTGAGCAGGAGGAGGAAGCAGCTCGATGGCCCGGAATAAAAGGGCACTGTGGGAGATGTAGTGCAGCTGCTCACCCTGGAAACCCCCAGCCTTCACATCCAGCTGATCTGGGGCTGGATAAATCCCCCAGCATCCCGCAATGTCCCCAGGGCCACCCCCACCGGGTGAAAACGCACCCAAGTTTACCTTTCTACTGAGAAACTCTCTCACCAGTGAAGCGGCCACTTCTTCCACGAAGGCGTTGTCCATGTTTTAGGCGCAGAAAGGCGGGTTTTGGGGGCGGGGGTGCTGCTGAGGCCTTGTCCCGGAGGCATCGCCGCTGCCCGCGGGGGCTCAGCGGGACCGGGCCCGCGGGGGCCGCGCCGGGGCTGCCGCGGCATCGGAAGCGGCGACTGCTCCTCCCCCTGGGAGGGACGGACGGAGGAACCGGACGGAGATTTGGGATGGAGGGAAGTTGTAGGGAAGGGAAGGAAAAAAAATAAAACGCAAAACAAAATCAAAAAAAAAAAAACCTAAACCCAAAAAAAACCCCCCCCAAAAAAAAGCAACAAAAAAACCAAAATACAAAAAAAAAAAACCCCAACCAAATAAAAAAAAAATCGAAAAAAACTCCACAAAACTTAAAAATAATTGAAAAAAATATTAATATTATATTATATTATATTATATTATATTATATTATATTATATTATTATAT
>NC_031769.1:3490325-3493368 GCF_001522545.3 Parus major
TGTTATATGTACCACTGTATATATAGTACAAATATGGTATATATAATATATTACCTTACATTATATTATAGAATATTATAGTATATAGTATATATATATAGTATATAGTATAATATATAGTATATTATAGTACATTATAGTATATTTATTATAATATAATAATTATATTAAAATAGTTTAAATAATAAAAGCAATAAAAATATTTAATTAAGGAATGTTTAGCTCTGAGATATCTAGCGGATTTATGATGATTCTCTCTTTATTTTTAAGAACTCTGCATAGTTACCTGCAGATGAATATTCCTGTGCTAAGGCAACTTTTAACCATGCACTGCCTTTACTAAAGAGGCTCTCTGAGTAAAACCATATAAAACAAACAAAAAAAAATAAATGCAAAAAACCAAAACCTAAAATCACAGCTGGTAGGTCAAGCTGAATCTCTCCACCCTGGCAGTGTCTGGGGTGGGAGATTCATCAGCTGAGCCTCTCCTTTTAGTTTATACCTACCTTGGGCAGTAACACAACATGATCAAGACTGAGATTGTGGTGACACTGTTCAGCCTGGGGAGCTGATTAAAGTACCCTGTGCCCCTGGGTGTTGAGATTCCACAGCCTGGCCAACCTCTTCCAACATTTGGTGATTGTCCCTGTCTGTTTCAAATCTCCCCTGCTATATCTGCAGCCTGTTCTGTCTCCCCCCTTTAACCAAGCCTGGCTCTGTCTTTTGCTTCACCCACAATAAGTGCAATAGTTGTACCCAGCCTATAAAGCCTTTCCAAGTCTTGTGGTCCCCTGTTTTTACTGAATGATGCACTGACTCCATCCAAACCCCTCTGAAGAGCAGCTGATCAGAGTTTGAGGTATTATTGTGATTGTTGATTGATCTCACTGTAGGGTACCTGACTGGGCTTGCTGTGTCCTTTGCCCTCTAGAGTTCCCTAAATAATTCCAGGTGTTTTGTTAAGCTCAATTACTTCTCTAAGTTTTGGAATACAGTAGGTATTCTGAGTTGTTTCATTTATCTCAGGGCTGTGGCTCACTACTCCTATAGCCCCCAGCCCTTCAAGCTGCATCCTTGCCCCTGGGAAAGAACTTCTGGAGGCCAGGTTGTGCAGATTGTCATCAGGACTGAGTCTTTTGCCACATTAAGCTGAGTCTGAGGTGTTCAGTTTTCTGCAGAGCTGCTGTGGTGAACCACAGGCTTTGTGTTAACCACCTGCATGACTTTTTGGAGATGAGATTCCCATTCTCTGAGATTCCCTTTCTCCAAGGCTTTCAGGATGATTTTTGGCTGCGTTGAGTAGCAGCATCTGCCGAGGTGGGATGCTCTTGAGGCACAGGGATGCCTGTCCACCTCATCCCTGTGGTCCTAAGACTTGATTATTTTCCTTCATGTCAGTGACAGGCCCTCCAGTGCAGCAAGCCCAAATTGGCAGCACGATGATCCTCAGACAAGAGACCAGCTTGAAATGGTTTTATTGAGAAAAAAAAAATCACTTTTTTCTTAACCCATCAGCTTCATCCCACCTGCTCCAGTTTCCCATCTGCTGCAGAGGGATTCCTGAGGCACCTTTCCCACATATCCCTCATCTCTGCCTGAGCAAAGGGCTCCCTCCAGGGATGTGTCTCTCCTGTCTGTGCAGGTCTGATAATCAACAGGATTAACTGGGGCTGCCTTGTGGGTTTCTGGTTTTAACCAGTCCTGGAGCTCCCAAGTGTCCCTGTCCCAGCTCCAGGGTCCCTGTGGGTGGCACTCACAGCAGACTCATGGAGCTCAGCTCCTGTCACCCAGCTGCTGTAGGAACATTTGTCTGCTTCAGCATCACCAGCTACTGACCATCTGCAGTCTGAAAACTTTCTGCTGGTTAGGGGCTAAGGGAGGTGCTTCCAGTAATTTGACAATTCCAGCAATCCAGGAAATGGAAGGTCTGGAAAGACTCCTTCAAGTCTTCTTTGAGCATTGCAGTATCTGTAAATACCATTATTTTCCAGAGTGGGTAGTGTTCAATGGTGTAATAGCTCTGGCTTTTAAGAGGCACCTGTAGTTGGCTGACAACTTTTTGTTAGAGAATTTGGAGTACAACAAAGCCTGATACTAATGCAAAGTAATTAGAACAAAAGTAATTATGTATAGCGTGTATAATTGTACACAGCTAGGTGTGTCCTGCAGTTTTTAGACTCCTTTGTTCTCTGGGCTTTGGAGAACATAATTGCACTTAAGCTTGATGTTTTATACTCTCTTTAAGGTGATCTTTATTTGTCTAGTTAATGTTGCTGTGGGTTTTTTTTGTAGAAATGCAGAACATTCCATTGTATGTAACAGCAGAAAGTGAAATGTATTTAAAAAAATTTATATGTAGAATCCAGCAACCTTTTGTGAACAAAAGGCATTTTTGTAAGTAATGGGGTTGGAGAGTGGCTGATTTGCACAGGAAAAGAAATTGGTTGGTATTTGTGGTGATGAATAAAAAAGTTGGTTGATCACCTTGTTGCCAAAACATTTTTTGGTCCACAGTTGTTTCTTTTTCTATTGCCTGTCCCTTTTTTCATCCCTTAGCTTGTTCAGAGGAGTCTGGGGGAAATGAGTTCAAAGCATGAGAAAGAAACAGATGAATCAAACCTCTGAATATCCACAGAGCCACAGAACAGAGAGTTTACACTTCCCTGGGACAGGAGTTGGAAATGGAGCTGGGTGAGGACACAGGGCAGACTGCGCTGACCTCGGGCACAAGGACAGCCCTGCTGCACACAGCCAGCCCCTTCTAACTCCTCACCTGCTTCCCAAAAATGTGTGGGATGTTTCCCATGCACAGATCATGGGGATGAGAGCCAAGGGGGGAATAATTCCCCTCAGGTATTTTTCCTCACTTAACAGGCCATGCTCCTTTTTGATGCCAGGACACATCATGTGCTGACTATTAAGACCTCCACATCCTTTCCCACAGACTATTCCCAATCACCACTGTTCCCTTCAAGCACTCAGAAATCTGTTCTGGGAGCTATTTATTTATTTATATTCTTTATATTCTTTATATTCTTTATAT
>NC_031769.1:3495188-3576066 GCF_001522545.3 Parus major
TATTAAAAACAAGGGCATACACACTGTATCTCAGACTCCAACACTTCCTTTGTCTAATTGTCACAGACATGGGCTTTCCCATGGAACTTTGTGTGCTTGTGTGTGTTCTTTGTGTGTGTTCTTGGTCACCTGAGATCTTTGGAAGGAAGGATTGGGAGCTGGACTTTGATAGTCTTTGTGGATCCCTTCCAACTCAGGGGATTCTATGATTCTCAGAGTGTTTATTGGCAGTAAAGACGCACCTGAGTGGATTTACTGAGGTTTTCTGCCTGGACTTTGTAGCACCTTGACTGATTGGACCAGAATCTGTGGTGAACAAGATTCTTTACTGCTTAAAAAAAATAAAAAATTCCTGTATGTAGCTGTAGTTTCACCCTACAATTAAATTTCCTTCCCTTGTGTCACCTCGTATAAAGGATTGATCTTTGCATGTCTGCATTTTATAGATATAATTTTCTCTCCTCTGTGATTCATGTTCTTTATTCACATGAATAATTTTCTCCTTGTTCTTTATTATTTAATGCAACAGTACTTGAAATACTCCATTTTAAGCCCTAAATTAACCTTGGATGTGAGACATAGATTGGCAACATTGTGCTAGGGAAGAATCTCTATTAAATAATTGACAGAGTCTTTTAAAGTGGTGCTTAAGTTCTTGAAGGCTGTGACACCCCCTCCAATTTATAGAATTTGAGCAAAATTGAGGCATTTAGCTTGAACTTGGCACATTAGTACAGGTATTGATTAGAAAAAAATTCCATTTCAGTTTTGCAATTGTACATTTTATTTAAAAATGTACAGAAGTTTGTGCTGACTGTGAACAGGAATACAGTGAATTACTGCTGATACTCTGAAAAAAAAGAGAATTAGGAGAGGGAAGGTGTTTTTGGGGTGGGTGGACCTGCCCTTGCCAGCAGCTTTGCAGAGAATGAGAATCAGTTCTGGGGGTTTATTGACACCTTTGGTCCAATATTTTTTGCTTCACTGAAAAGTTTGTCAGAGATGTGGGAATCTCCCCAAGGTCTGTGGCACAAGAGCCCAGTAAGGAAATTCACTGAGTCTTTTTGCTACATTTTCTCCATCAAGCATTCCTGGTGATTCTTTAGCTGGTCTCCTGCTTTAATACTTTTCAATAACTTCTTACCATGAAGTTGAGTGTCCACTGTAAGCTGCTGTTCAAATTAATTGCCATCCTCTTAATTTCTTGTTTAGCTTTGACCTGCCATGTTTTATGCTTTTCTGCTCTCTGCATGTGGACAAGCTTTCCACTTCTTTAAATTCTGACCTTTTCCTTCAGACTCCTGAACACCCTGTTAAGATAAGCAAAAATTAATTGGATTTTCTTTCTTCTTTTTTTCCCTCTGGTCTGTGTTTTATCTGGCCTTCTAACCCAGTATTCTGTGTAGTCTTTAGTGTGTTTGTAGATGTGACAGTTCCTGCTTTTGGAGCTGTTCTTTTCATCATTTTCTTGTCTAATAGCCTTGTTTCTACATTGTTCCATTTCTTCACTTTTTCTTTTTTTTTTTTTTTTTCATTTTGTGCTTTTTTTTTTCACTCATCAGCTCTTTTCTACAGCAACCCAATTTTGTTGTGAGCACCACTAGAAAACAGCTTTTCCCAGTGATTCCACTTGAACTGTTTTCCAAGCACCACTTGAGTCTAAATCCGAAGCAGCATCTTTCCTATGGATTCCTGTACAGGTTCTTGGAGAAGTTTTGGGTTTGCATCTCATCCTGCTGAGCCTTTTTGGGAATAGGTGATTTAACTGCTCTCAGTCCAAAATTTCCACTTTCTGTGCTCAGCATTTCCTGGGTGCTGTCATTTCCCTGGTGGGGATCCAGTTACAGTGCTAAACTGGAATTAAATTATGGCATTATGGCCTCAAGGGTTCTTCCACACTTTTATTTTCCTCTAACATCTTCATGCTGTTACACTGCAAACATCTATCATTCTCTAGTAATTCCAGCAGAGCACACTTTGCCTGTTTGAGGCTGCTGAAGTCCCAGCCCTGGGAGCCTGCTCTGGAATCTCCCTCCAGAGAATCTCTCACTTAAAGATTTTCCAAATGTCATCTTGTTGACTGTGTTTATCAGACCAACCTTCACTCCAGTGTTGGGATTCCAAGGTAGAAATGACTGGAGAAGTAAAACAATAATGGCAAGAAATTTCATAAAGCTTTCCAAGGATGAGATGTTAAGCTGGTGCTGGAAAGTTGTTACACTGCTTTCTGCTCAGGAATGCTGCTGTAAATCAATGCTGCAAAAATTAGCCTGTCACAGCAAGACATGAAGAATAATACACTCTTAAGGAAAAAAGTACTAAAATACCTCTCACTCTCTGAACCCTTCAATATTCAGGTAACTTTCTGCTGCTGTGCTGACTGAAACCTGCCTGGGCCAGCAGGATCTGCCATGGATTCAGTTTATCTTGTTGGGTATTGTTTAGTCAGGGTTGAATTGTAGAACCACAGAATGGGTTGGGTTGAAAGGGACCTTAAATCCCATCCAGTCCCACCCCTGCCATGGGCAGGGACATCTCCCACTGTCCCAGATTGCTCCAATCTCTGTCCAGCCTGGCCTTGGACACTTCCAGGGATCCAGGGGCAGCCACAACCAAACACGACCCCTGATGAAGCCCTCTGGAGTGGCTGGAATTCCATTGTCCTGCTCTTCAGGTGCTCCCCTGCTGGCTGAAATTCCTCTCCAGACACTGAGTACCTTCTGTTGGATGTGAGGAATGGGATGGATTGAGATTCCCCTCTCCCAGCAACTTTACTTTAAAGCCATTATTAATATTATAGCCCCTGTTATTTTAGAACCTATTATTAAAACAAATCAAAAGACCTGTTTTGGTAACTGTCATGTTGGTTTGGATTCCTCCAGTGTGGTTTGGTTAAAAACTGATGGATTAAAGAGCTGTTTCATTCTGTAAAAAAGAAAAAACATGGCACCAGGATTTTTTTTTAATTTCTTTATCCTCAGCATTTTTCCCTCCCCATCAGTTTAAGGAGGATTGTGAGCGAAGGACAAGCCTTCAAAAACCCTTCATTTTTACACTGCCTGGTAGCCTTGGCTGCTTCTCTGTGCAGTTCTGAGTATTTCAGAATAACAAAGAGCTGGAAAGTAATCCCAGACCTGCCAGACACAGTTTGAAATACAGCATCACCATCCTTTGTATAACTCATAAACTGTGAGCTGTGGCATTGTTTCAACCTGGAGCTCCATCCATCTTTTTGTCTCGCTCCTCTGATGAAGGAGGACTGGTTTAATGGGAATCTCAGCTTTCTATTACAGAAAAGTTATGAAACACAGGTAAGAATTACATTTCTTAGAAGAAAGGAAAGCCAACAATATATACTTGCCCACTACTGAGTTTTATAATTGCATCCAAGGCCTTGAGAGGCAGCAGCTGTGTAATTTTTAATATTGTTGTAGTATTTCAAGTAGGAATATGATGGATGCCTTGTACTTCCTGAGCCCTGTTGTTAAGGAGCTGCTGGAATCCTGAATCACTGTTAACTATAGCCTGTGTGTAATGACATGTGTGTCTTTTGGGTACAATGCTGTTATTAGTTTCCCAATATCAGGTTGTCATATCCCCCTGAACATTGCATTTTAAATACTTAAAAGCTAATTTAGTCAAAGTCTCTGGCACTATTTGCTAATGCAAGGTGTTAGGGAGCAGGAGGCAGAGACCATTGTCTCACCTTAATGCTCAGAAAATAGCTATGAACAAATGTTGGCCATTATCCTGTTGGAAATATGGAATCAACGCAGCTGCACAGCAGGGCTGTGCTTGGAGCATTTCCACAGCATCTGCTGACAGCAGGATTTGCTGCTCTTTCTTTGTGCAACCCTTCCATGGGAGCTGACAGCCTGTTTTTCTTGTGTTTTCCCCATTTTTATTCCATCCTGTCTTATGGGTGACTGTCCTGATGTCTGCTGAGGCTCTCACAGAAATCCAAGCATCCCTCACAGTGCTATTTCTCCACTTTTCCACTGTTATTTTTATTCAACAGTCTCTAACGTTGTGTCCAGTAGTTTTTCATGGTCTGTTCATCTGGCTAAACCTCATCCCAGTGCCCCAAGTTCTTAAAGACCTCAGCAGAAGCACTCTGAGTTTGGTGGCTCACATAATTTCCTTTTTCATTGTGTCCCTCAAAGATCTACAGAAACTTTCTGGGAAGATTTCACTGTTCCTGAATTACCTCCAATACCAGCCAACGTGGCAGCGTGGAAAATTAAGAGTATTTTGGTATTTAAATAGGAACTGGCACTGTTGTCAGGAAAATAATTAACTCCAATCCAGCAGTGAACAATAACATCTTTTGGCACACAGACTGAGAAATAAACAAAATGCAGAATAAATGAGAGGGACAGAACACACACTCTGGCTGTCAATTCAGATTTCAAACATCCTTTTTATCTTTTAAGATTTTTTCTCTTGAGACACAAGATGTGTTTAATACAAGGATGTGAATCAGAAGAGTACATGAGATGTTTTCTTTTTCTGTGCACATCATTGTCAGCAGAATAAGATTTTTCCTTGTCCTCATCTTGCTTTTTCTGGCTTTGATGGGATCTGTCAGACCCCCACTCTGGACTAGCCTTGTTTTTATATCTCCTCTGTAAACCTTTATCCTTGAGCATCATTTCTTACAGCATCCACTTGTTCTGACTGAGATAGAAATAATAGAAATGAGAGATTTTGAGCTGAGATTTAGATTTATTTTTTTTTTTCCCTTTCAGAGCAGTTTTTAAGGACTTAAGATGGAGCAACCACCCGCCTTAATCACAGGTCATGAATGAATCGAGGCTTTCTGATAAATCCCACATGAAATGCTTCAGATTTTTAGCTGTTGCTTTTCTTCCCCTTCCTTTCTTCTCTCTTAAGCTATAGAGTAAAACCCTCATTAATGATTTCCTGAGGATTGTCCATGATAAATGCTGCTGTCCTTGAAGCCTGCAAAATAAACTCTAATTTACCCACTTGATGCTAATTAATTGACACCAAAATGTGCTCAAAAACCAAAACACTGTTAAGAAAGAACCAAACTTCCCAAAGCTTTGCCCTCAAATTTCCGAGTCCATCTCAAGCTTTTCCTCCTCCTGTGGGTTTTGAATTCGGGTATGAATTATCATCACCTTATGCCAAGTTGTTGTTCTGTTTGGTTTATACACAGGAGCACCGAGGCACTGGCACACTGAGTGGTTTTTCTTCCTGGTGCCATCCAATTGCTCCTTTTCCAAGGGAAAGTACAAATTTCCTGCATTTTTGGAGCAGTTTTGTCTCAGGTAAATGCCAATGTTCCCCCATCATCTCTGCAGGGTGGCTGTTCAGTGCTCTGCATGCTGCAGGACACTCTTTTCCTCCCCTAAAATGTCCAACCACTTTCTGACTATTAAGGAATTCACCTGCTGTGGGCAATGTGCCCAATGCCTTCTTTTATTTTTTTGTTCTCTCAGCAATGAGCAAACTGCAGAAGATTTTGCATCTATCCTTAAAAAGCTTTTACTGTAGTGTTCAAAGGCTTTTTTGTAGTTTTCAAAAGCTTGAAACTTCCTTATTTTTCTCTCACAATTTTCAGCCTGGTGCACATTTCTGTTGGAATTGAAGTGTTTGCTGTCCCACTCTTCCTCTACTTTCTGTCCTCTTCCTGAACAGGATCACTTTGCCAATTCACAGGGGACAGGCTGTGTAATAAAACTACTGTAAAAAATGTGTAAAATGTGTAAAAAAGTGCTGCTGTCCTCGGAGCCTGCAAAGTAAACTGTAATTTATTGATTAGATATTAATTAGACACCAAAATGTTAATCAAAACACTGGAGTATGTCCATTTTGTTAAAATGGGAGAGCCAGATGAGGAAACATTTCTTAAATATAGAAAGAAATCAGAGCTTAGGCAAGGATTTATTTTTTTTAATATGGACAAAGTGCACAGCTAAAATGATTTATGAAAACACCAAATAAAATATGAAGGATTTTTTAGCTCCTCACTGCAGCCTGGTATTGAAACACTAGGGAGAGCTCCTGATTCATGGTTTTGTTTTTCCAGAGGCTTTTTTGGAGAGCTGAGCCTCCTCATCTCCTGATTGTAAATAAGAGAAACTTTTAACTGAATATTGCCTTTTACTCCATATCACAGCAAATTTGTGACTAGTTAAAGTGGAAATGTAATTTAATACAAGAACAAACAATTTTTTTGGTAATGAATTAAAAGAATGTGAATTTTACAGAACTTCATCTGCTGCTTATCCATTTTTGTTTTTCTTACCAGCAACAGTTTCAGGTGTTGGGAACCCACTTAACACAACTTTTTTCTTCTATTCCACTCTGAGAACAGCACAGGAGTTTTACTGCAATATTAGAATTTTGATCATGCATTTTTGGAATATCTTCCCTG
This sequence comes from Parus major, assembly GCF_001522545.3. Taxonomy (NCBI): domain Eukaryota; kingdom Metazoa; phylum Chordata; class Aves; order Passeriformes; family Paridae; genus Parus; species Parus major. The sequence goes on from NC_031769.1 coordinate 3,501,592, forward strand.
TCGCAGCGGTCCCAACTATTCTAAATTTCCTTTGTGGTATTTGGGAGCGTTTGGGTAAATGAACCACAAGCAGTAGCAGCATTTCCGTTCCTTGATTGGATGAGCAGCTCTGGCATGAATCACATTCTTGTGTGTGTACAGATCCTCTCTGGAGCCTCAAATATGCACCCCTGAGATCTCCAAACGAATTTCTTATGAGTACTTCTGCTAAAAAAAGGAATGCCTGGATGTTTGCTGAGAGCCAAGCTAAAGTCTATCCATCCCAGGCTCCTGCAGGAATCTCAGCCTTTTGCTACACTGTAAGTTGAATGATTTCCAGTCCAGCAGCTTACAAACTTGTTTGGGTTTGGTACCCAGGCTGTGTGACAAATTCCATTTGTTGAGAGCTGCAGAACTACAAAATAATTGAAAATGGTTCATGTTTGGATTGAGAAATAGGGCTGAAGTCAGATATAAGTGTGCAGGCTTTGTGTATGTGGTCATGTGGATGTAGATATATTAAGAAAAAACATATTGTGGTGGCTGTCCTGGACATTTATTCAGCCCTCATCTTTGCTTCCATCAAAAACAAGGCAATTTTACTCTATATTTGCACCCCAGCCCTGGAGAATGACAAGTTCTCACATGGCCTTCTAAAATACATTTGACTCAGAATTAGATTAACTTACCAGACCTTACTGCAGGTTTGGAGTTCAACTTTTGGATTTAAAGCCATATTCTGGAGTACCAAGAGGATAAAATCCTGGGGTTTAGACTAGATCTACCCAGGTCTGGTCTAGTGGAAAGTGTCTCTGCCCTTGACAGTGGAACTGGAACTAGATAATTTTTAATGGCCCTTACAACCCAAACCACTCTGTGATTCTATGTTTCTATTAATAGAAAGATAGAAAATAGAAATATTCAAAAAGAAATATTTGAAATATTGGCTATTTCAAAAGAAGGAGCAAGAAAATCTGCAGTGCATAGGCCAGGGTAAACCTTTCTTCCCTTCTCAAATTTTAATGGCACCCAGCAAACCTCATTTCCATTGGATTCTCTCTTCTTAACAACAGCTCTGGAGGTGAGGATTTCCATCCATGCCTTAAAAGCAAAGATTCAGAGAGTTTGAGTAAGGAATGAAGAAGGGCACATTATTTGAGCTGGGGTAGAATTTACTGCTCGTCCCCATCTCCTGCACCAGCTTGGCTCAGGCAGGTTTTGCTGCACAGGTGAGCCTCGAGAAGAGGTGCCTGGTTTGGATGTTACCATTTCACCAGGTGAAATTGGGATGTTACATTCCCCACGTGGAGAAATCCTCATGGAACTGAAGCTTCCAGTGACAGAGGCTTCCCAAGCTGTGAGCCAGAGAACAATGCTACCAAAGAGGTGCCTGTGGCCTCTTTGCTTTCTCCTATTGTTTGTGGGTGTTCTCAAAGTTTAGTCCTTTATTTATTGAGGCACGTTTCCTTTCTAATGTTTATGCATGAGCAAATATCTATTTACTCCAGCATGACTGTAAGGTCACAGTTGTTGCTAACATGAGTGTCACTTCTTTTGATTGCTCTGTTTCCTGGGGTGTTTATTCCCCTCTAACAATGCTCTTCCTTTTTCTGAGCAGCTGCTCTCATTGGACTGATGTTGTTTAATGATAATGTCTAATTGTTGGAGCCTCTGCTTCCCCCTTGCAAATGTGTGGGGAGGTTTTGTTTGTGGTGTGGGATTGTTCAGTGGAAACGTTCATGGTGTTGGACTGGGGAATGGAGCAGGGATTGATTGAAACAGGAACATTCAATTGAAATTAGGTACAGTGAAAGTGCAGGGGAAAGGAAAAATTATTTTTAATGGAGATTGTGGAGAAGAGTTTCCCCTACAGTTAACCTACAATTAAAATGTTTGGCTGTTAAGAGCATTCATCTTCTGATATCAAACTTGTGTTGTCTCAATGTCAGTTTTGTTCTTCCTTCCCGTAACAGACTGTCCCTGAACCTTGAATCTCTTTCAAAATTCAGAGGTATTTAAAATTTGGATTTAAAATGTATTGTGCCTGAGGGGTGTTCCTACTTCGCATCTCATTTGAATGAAGACCTTCAGGTCTGCCCAGCCATCAAAGGTACTGCAATTTGTTCTTCTGGAGAAACATCAAAATTTTTCACTGGGGGGAATGGAAAGGTAAAATTCCAATGGAAATTGTGTCCTGCCTTTCCAGCAGCCCTATCAAGCATTTCTCATCCTGTTTCCCTTCCTACTGGAGGCATGCCTTCCATATTAGAAGCCTGTTATAAATTACAAACGTCCAGAAGGAAGCTTTGAAACATTTGTGGCTCTAAGATATTCCTGTGCAGTCTTTAGGATCATCACTCAAGCTTTATCAAAAATATCTACGGTCTTATGTTCATGTTTTTTGAGGGAAGCTAATTATAGATACTGAAACTAGCAGAAGTGGAGGAGGTTTTTTTTTTCTCTTTTTTTTTTTTTGTTGGTTTTTTGGGTTTGTTGTTTTTTTGTTTTTTTGGTAGAGGCACCAAGCCAAGCTCCCCATACAAGGTTGCACAGTTTGTTGCCTGTGTAGGCCTGGGGAGCAGATGGAGGGAGGTAGAGGGACTCTCTCAAGCAGAGCTGGCTGGGAAATTGTGCATCTGCTTTGTGAGAAGTAGGGACGCTTTGGAACACGAGTGGCTGCCAGTGGGGAGCGACAGGGCTGGTGCTGCCGTGATGGATGGGGGGAGAAGGCAGCTTCCTGCAGCAGCAGCAGCTCTGCTGTCAAAGACAAGCTCTCAGTGATGTCAGATGCTGCTTTTTGCAGCGAGATTTGAGCCCAGGAGCTGTTGACCCTGCACAGGGGGGAATGAGGAGAAGGGTGTTTGTGTGGGCAAGTTGCTCTGAAATGCTTGTTGTTATTTTTCCTTCTTTTCCAGTTATTTGAAAGCACGACACTGAAGTCTAAAATTTCACAGGGTCATGTAGGGACAGGACAAGGGGGAATGGCCTTGAGCTGAAGGAGTGCAGGGTTAGATGAGGATACTATGAAGAGATATTAGGAAGAAATATTAGGAGGAAATATTAGGAAGAGACATTAGGAAGAAATTCTTCTCTGTGATGATGGTGAAGCCCTGGCACAGGATGCCCAGAGAAGCTGTGGTTGCCCCTGGATCCTGGAAGTGTCCAAGGCCAGGCAGAAGCACCTGGGAAAGTAGAGGGTGTCCCTACCCATGGCAGGGAGTAGAACAAGAAGATCTTTCAGGTCCCTTCCAACCCAAACTATTCTGTGATCCTCTGAAAATGTCACTGAAGACCTGCTCTACCCATGGTTTTGATAAATTCTGGTTCAATGTTAACTTCCTCTCAGATGCTGAAGGATTTCCACAGTCCCAGCAGGAGAGACCCTGTTCCTGTGGTTTCAGCTTGACACAGTGAAGGGTCTTGCTTGGATCCACCTTGCCCCTGCTTCACAAGGTTTTAAGAACTACAGAATGACAGAATGACAGAATTACAGAATGATAGAATTCCAGAATTCCAGAATGACAGAATTACATAATGGTAGAATTCCAGAATTCCAGAATGACAGAATTACAGAATGGTAGAATTCCAGAATTCCAGAATGACAGAATTACAGAATGATAGAATTCCAGAATTCCAGAATGACAGAATTACATAATGGTAGAATTCCAGAATTCCAGAATGACAGGGCGGTTTCTCTGCTTGTTAGAATTACAAAACTTTGGTTGGAAAGGATCTCTGGAGCTCCCTGGTCCAGCCTTGGTTTCCCATCAGGATACACTTCCCAGTCAGATCATGTGGCCTGAGGATTTTATTTGCTGAGTGCAGAAAATCCCCAAGGACAGGGATTCCACAGACATTCCAGGCACCTGTCCTAGTTCTGCACCAGCCTCACACTGAAAAAAAGTTGTTGCTTATTCCTCCCCAAATTCCCCTTGGTGCAGTTTTTGTCCATTGCCACTTGTCCTTTCAATCTGGTTTTGTCTTCCCCATAACCTTTGTCTGGACAGCTGAAGGCAGGAATTTGATTCCCTGCAATAACCTTTCTAATTTGGTGCAATGGGAACAGGAAAGGAGGATGACTGCAGCTGAAGGATCACTCATTTCAAGTTGGCCATATATTCATGGATATTTCCCTGCTGACCCAGCTCACCCCATGGAACAGATTTCATCAGCACATCCCTATCCCCCAGGTTTATTCCTCTAAGAAACACACCCCAGAGAGGGAAATTTTCCTGCCTTTTTTATTTTAACTGCTCTAAATTAGATAATTACTTAGATCCCTGACAGATTTAGAGTAATTGACTAATTTTACGATGCAACACTACCGAAAACAAAGATTTCTTGATTTAAATCAGGTCTTGAAGAGGAAAGTCTCACTAGAAGTGTTTGAATAATGCCTGAAAAATACAGTTCAGCTGTACCACAGTTCCCTGAAGTTCAGCTGTTCATTGGGGTTTCGATTCTGGCCCAGCCAGCTCCAGGGAAGCAGCACAGGGAGCTGGAGATGCTTGGAACATAAAACCCCTCAGCACACAGAGAAGTGTAGGACAAGTAGGAGGACACAGGTAAGGAGATCCACAATAATGATTTAAAGACCTTGATGAACCCTTTATCAGCAAGCAGAGTTCAATTTCCAACCAAATTCTGGGAGGTTTTTTTCTATTTCTCTCCCCATTTTTAGTCATTCAAAACAACTGCTTGTTCCAGCAGTATCGACCCTGGGGTGAATTTAATCCACTCTGTCCTCTTGGACTGGCAGCATTTTTGGGCTCTCTAAACAGTAAGATACTCTAGAATAAGTGCATATATTGGAAAACAAAATAGTAAAATACAAATTTATAGGAAATTTGTCTCTTGCCATTGTTGCATTCTGCTCAAGCATTTTTCTGACTCTCCTCACAACTGTAAAATTTCAAATGGCTGTTGTAAATCAAACAGCAGGGTTTTGGCTTCTCTGTCCCTTCCTGAGGTGCAAGTGAGGGGTCCCAGTTACTCCCTACTTGTGGCATTTTGTTCCCCTTGCAATCAAATCAGCCCCCAGTAAATTTCTTGCTGTCTTTAGTGCTGCTTTCAACTCATCAAAAGGGATCCTGGAGCCAGGTGGGTTTAACAGTTATAATTTCATTTCAATAAAATTATAATAAAATATAACAAAATAAAAATAATTTTTTAAAAAATTATATTTCAATCACTTCAGAATTGCTTTTTCATGGGCATGTTGGGAGAACTGATAATGGCATTTTCTGTTTGTCCACAAGGTCTGTACCAAAACCAGCCTGCCTTCAAATCAAGAGGGCTTCTATTCCAAGAGCTTCTGGATTCCAAGGCAAGATCTAAGAGCTGTGCAGGTGCTGCATTTTCCCTGCAAAGTGAAACCAGTGGGTTGAGGACATCACAAGTCCTCAGGTGACTTAAGGAGCTGGATGGGTTTCTTCCTGCAACAGGAATCATCTGACTTGGAGCAAGGTGCTGAATTTCTGGGTGGCTGAGCTAGGTTGCCTGGCCAGTGCAGGAGGAAGGTGGGATTTGGTGAGGGATTTGTGCCATCTGTTCCAAGGCAGTACCTCCAAAAGGTGGGATGAGGCACCTCCTGGAGGTGCCAGTCTCCTCATCTCCTGGAAATGGAAGCCTGGAAGATGTTGGGATCCAAGGAGATGCACGGTGCTCACTGAGCAGCTGGAGATTATTGTCCAGCTTAAGAGGAATGCAAATCAATGAAACTGAACCTTCTTGGCTCACATTTTCATTTTCTTATCCATCTTTGGTCAGACTAAACAATTTAATAACTAAAAAGGATATTCCAGTGAAAGCTAAAGGGATCCCAGAACGGTTTGGGTTGGAAGGGGCCATGAAGAGCATCTCCTTCCTCCCTCTGCCATGGGTAGGGACACCTTTCACTAGACCACACCTGGTTGGATCTAGTCTAAAAAACATCAGGATTTTATCCTCTTGGCACTCCAAGATACAGGATAAATCATGGATTTACCTCCAAAAGCTGAACTCCAAAAGGCTTTTCCTGCTTTTTTGAGCATAAAGGCCCAGATGCAAATATTTCCACAGCAAGTAAAATAAATCATAAAATCCTGGAACGGTTTGAGTTTCAAGGGACTTGAAAGATCATAAATCCAACCTCCTGCCATGGGCAAGGACACCTTCCACTATCCCAGGCTGCTCCAAGCCCCGTCCAACCTGGCCTTGGACACTTCCAGGGACCCAGGGGCAGCAACAGCTTCTCTGGAGAACCTAAAGGATGACCCTAAGCTTGTTGCAGAAATAAGAGTCACAGAATCACAGAATAAGCTGAGCTGGAAGGGATCCACCAGGATCATCGAGTCCAACTGCTGTCCCTGCACAGACCCCCCAACAATCCCATCTTGTGCCTGAGAGCATTTTCCAAACACTCCTTGAACTCTGTCAGGCTGTGGACGCTTTGATACAAGGTGCTGATAGATTTTTACTTTCAGATACTGACATTGCAGCTCTTTTATTGCTGTTTACTGTGGTGGATCATCTGCTGAGCCAATGATTTTTTTTCAGTACCAACCATCCCACTGCAAATTGCTATGGCAGTAGAAATCAAGCACAAAAACAGTCCTGCCCAAACATGTAAAGATTTATTTACCCACATTATTGGACTGCATACTTTCTCAGGAATATTTTTAGGGTATCAGACTCAGAACAGAACAAACTGAAAAATTGTGTTTAGTATGAAATATATGGATGGCAAAATGACAGGTCCTAGATGCCCAGTTATCCCAGGAGGATTGACTTGCAGAAAATAGGTATTGTATCTCTTTCAAAAAATGAGAATCCTTCCTTTTACAACAGGGTCACTCAATCCCTGATGGTCTTATTTACTTTTTTGGGGGGAAAGTCACTCCAGAGAATGCCATACTAAAGAGGGACAAGTCTACCCTGTTAAACAACTTGGCTCCTGCTTTCTGTGATCTGTGATTGACCATGCTGGTTAATTCCCAGGCCCTCTAGAGGAAAAAATCAGCTCCTTTGGGAGTGAAGGCTGGGTTTGGTTCATTCCAGGATTTCTGTAGTCAGTAGAGACAGGCCTCTGTATTGTGTGTCCTCCAATTTACATCTCGAAATGATTCCAGGAGAAAAGCTACTCTGGCCATGTGTGCCAGGGACTGTCAAGTGTTTGAGAGAATTATGATTATTTTAGTGAAAAAGCAGCAGTTCCTCATTGAAAGCTGTGCCAGGGGAGGCTTAGATGGAACAGGAGGAAACATTTCTGGGGCTTCTCTGAGAGCCTGGGGTTGCTCCCTGGTGTGCCTGCATTTAGCATGGAAGTAGGATTAGGATTAAGGGGAAAAATCCCAATAAAAACCCACCAAAAACACCTCTTGGTGTTTTCAGACTTCCTAAAGCCCAAATGTTTAAACAGAAGAGTTGTCCTTTAGAAATTCTTTGCCATTGCTAAAATGAGAATCCTTCAGAACACACTGCTGTGTTTTAGATGTGCTTCCTCAGCACCACTTTAAGTCCTATAAATCACCCCATATGGTCTGAGTGCCCCTACTGAGCCACAGACTGAGACTTCTCTTTCCTTAAATCATACTAGAGTTACCCTTAAAATGCTTCCAGTGATATATATTCATGTGAAAATAAAGAGAGCTGAATTAAGTGTGGCAGAGCGCTTTCTTTCCAATTAAATCAACCATGTAATTTATCACTGAATTTTATTCACAAACTCATATTTCAACAAGTGATTTTTCATACCATCTTTTAATTAAAGCTGATTTACATCCCCGTGGAAGCTCTTAAAATGAACCACCATTATCATAAGGCCATAATCAATCACTTGTAGAGTGTTAACAGACCAGTAACTGCAGATATTTTCCCCCCAACTATTTATTAAGAAGCATTTGTTAAATTTCTTTATTTACAAGCATCTCTCTGTTTTGGCAATCAATCTCAAAATCAAACTGAGTCTAAACATTTGTAGTTTACATCAGTGATGGTGCCCTCTGTTTACTGGGAAGTGAATTTATACCATACTTAAGCACACTTTGGAACCATGAGTGGAATAATTTTGTGATTCGATTTTCTGCTATGAGAATATCTTCTGGGAGGAGCAGAGGAAGCTTCCCATGAAGACTTGAGGATGGGGAGGGTGGAAGAAGCAGCTGGTGTTGGGGTGCAATATAAAATGAGAGGACCTGCACTTACCTGGTTGAATATGAAAAAAGAGGAAAAGGTGAAACTACTGAACAATCAAAATGGTGCAGAGGTGTAAAAAACCATTATGGAAGGTGTTGGCTCTTTTTTAATTCCTGTTTCCTAGATCACAAATCAGGTGTCAGCTGGGGCTGCTCCCTAAAACATGAAAAGAAGGTCACTTTGATACTTTTAATGTTTGTAATATCACCAAGCTGGTGAAAGGTTTAGCCGTAGAATCTTAATATATTGCCAAATTCTGGTTTTATCTCCTCTAACCTCACCACTGTCAGGGCTCTTGGTGAGGTTATTGTATCTTTGTAGGCAAGATGCAGCCAGGTGCCACCTTCTCCTTCTCTGTGCTCCAGAACTGAAGTATTCCTGGCTCACACACATTTTTTGGATGCTTTATGTTTCGCACTGGCATCGACTGAATTTCTTTCCACTGCCTTTTTTTCATCACCACAATAAATTGACAGCAAAGTGAAGATGGAGGAATGAGTCTGATTCCAGGAGAAAAGCTGATCTGGCCTTACATGCCAGGGACTGTCAAGTTCTTGAGAGAATTATGATTCCTTTAGTGAAAAACTAACAATTTCTCCTTCAAAGCTGTGCCAGGGGAGGCTTAGATGGAACAGGAGGAAGCTTTTCTTTGCTGAGAGGGTTGTCAAACACTGGAACAGGCTTCCTAGAGAGGTGGTTGGTGCTCCAAGACTGTCAAGGTTTAAGAAGCATTTGGACAATGACCTTAACATGAGTTTTGGTCAGCCCTGGATTGGTCAGGCAGTTGGATTAGATGATCATTGTAAATCACCTTCAACTGAAATTATTCTATTCTGTTCTATTCTGTTCTGTTCTATTCTATTCTGTTCTGTTCTATTCTATTCTATTCTATTCTATTCTATTCTATTCTATTCTATTCTATTCTATTCTATTCTANATTCTATTCTATTCTATTCTATTCTATTCTATTCTATTCTATTCTATTCTATTCTATTCTATTCTATTCTATTCTATTCTATTCTATTCTATAATTTATACCATAATATTTTTAACACAGTTTGGGAAAGGTAATGTTTTCTTTATCATAGAATAGTCTGGGCTGGAAGGGAACTTAAATTCACCCAATTCCACCCCCTGCCATGGGCAGGGACACCTTTCACCATCCCAGGCTGCTCCAAGCCCCATCCAACCTGGCCTTGGACATTTACAGGGATCCAGGGGCAGCCACAGCTTCTCTGGGCACTCCCTGCCAGGGACTTCCCACCCCACAGGGAAGAATTTCTTCCTAAAAATCTAAACCTACCCACTTCAGTTTAAAGCCATTTTTCCATGCCCTTGTTAAAAGTCCTTCTCCATCTGACTTGTTAATGGGTTTTGTGTTTGGGGTTTTTTTTTCCATTTCCTATCTGTTAATCCTTAATATCCTTATTAGGATGACACGATTTGGAAGATGACACAGGAAAGAGACCTGAAATCTTTTGAATTCCTGCAAGTTCTGTGGAAATCTGTGAAAAGTGCAGTCCCCAGTGCAGGTGCAGAAGACCAACTCCATTTCCAGCCTCGGGAGATCCTGTGTGGGAGAGGAACCCCACAGAACCCCTGAGAGAGGCTTGAAGGGGAACCTTGCTTGGAGCAGGACAAAATGGGCAAGATGTAAAAATCACAATGAATATTTTTATTTATTTATTTTTATTTTTATTTATAACCTTGCAAACGACTTCTGTTTCTCCTTTGGGATGAAGTCAACACAGCTCAACATGTTGAGATTGTGCAGGAACCTTTTCTTCCCATCTCAAAACACCAGAAAAAAACCAACAAAACATAAAAATGAAGAAATCATCTACCCAGGGACTGATACTTGCATTTTCTCAGCTGTTGTAGAAATGTGCCAAAAAGATGCTGTGCAGACTAATTGAGGGCAATTCATTTAAAATGAGTAAATAGTCCTGCCCCTCCAGTCAGCTGGGTGTGCTTGGAGGGCTGTGGCTGGCCAGAAACCAGAGCCTGTGTTTGCAGCTTTCTCTGGCTGCTTCCATAATTTAATGAATGAAATAATGCAGTCAAAGGCTGTGATTGTGAGCTGCTGAGTGATGCCTTGCCAAGCATACTGTAATAGTGATTAAGACACAAAAGGTGGTAAAAATGTCTATAATTACATCATGTGCAACATGGCTTAATTGTTCTCTGCAAGAGCCAGAGGAAATTTCCCCTGTGAAGTGTTGTTTCCTTGGATTGGAGATCCACTCTGGCTGTCCTCTTAGTAGCCTATTCTGATCCCTTCAAGAAGGGATGTCAGAGAACAATGACTCCTCCTGAAAAAATCACATTTTTGAGAAGCGTTTCTGTGCCCTGATACACCCAGAAAACAATCACTGGCCTCTGTCCTGAAGCCCGTGGGATGAAACATCCATTTTCCAATATTTTAATAAGGTCAGTCATTAGCCAGTCTTGCTTGAGTTGAGGGTGAAAACACCAGAATATTGTTTTCCCTCCTGAACCGTGTCCTTCCATGATATATTTCCTGTCACTGCCGTTCTGCCTTGTGTTGATCTTGGCAGCTTGAAAGCCAACAGCAGCTTTGTTTTGCTACTGCAAGTCCTGTAGTTGCTCTTGTCAGTGAAAGCCGTGTGAGCAGTTGGTTTATTATCCACATAACACAATAAAAGAATTGCTAATAGAGACTCCCAGGAATTAAACACTTCTGGCCAAGGGCAGGAAGCAGAGGAAGGTGCTTTATGACTCGTAGCTGCTCCCTGAGCTGTTGTGCAGTGAATGATAGCAGAATATGGATGTCTAACTCCTACAGCTGGGTGAGATCTGATCCTGCTGAATGCAGGGAGGAGGAATTCTTGGCTTTTAAAGCCCTTTCCAGAGCAGCATATCCCATTTACAAATGGGATAATGTGATTCTGTGTGAAGTTGAGTGTGAAGTGCAGCAGCAGTTTCTGGAGTGCTGCTTCTCCCAGGCACTCTGACCTCAGCTGGGGGCACAGGGAGAGCAAAAGGAGAGGGACTGGGGTACTTAGGACAGTAATCCCATCTTTCTTTACTCCAACCCATGTGCCACCAGGCTGCCAGCTCAGTGTGTTATGGTTTAACCCTGGCTGCATCAGGTTTCCTTGCAGTTTCCCTCAGAGTGCTCGATTTTATGGTCGCTGTTAGAGCAGGATTTAACTGGAACTTGGAGCCACAAGTGATCAACTCAGATGAGAGAATTATTTTTAATTAGCTGTAATTGAATTTGGGAAGGATTACATCAGTGGTCTGAGATGATGAATCACTCAGAACAGCTAATTTTTCTGGTCTCCTGACTCCGTTATCAGAATTTGCTCTCTCTCTGCTACTTTTTTATAATAATTGAGACTGGGACAATGGAGAATTTCCAATCTGTGCCCTGGTGAGAAGCTGCAGGAGCTGCCTGACACAAAAACCAGTCTGTGCCTCAGGAACTGTGTTCTCATTCCTGATGTGTGGTTATCTGGTGTGAAAACTGCCCAGCCTGGGAGTGCCTGCCCCTTGCAGCTGGCAGCTGAGCACAGAGAGCACAAGGGGAGCTGGACAAGGTGGAAAGTGAGTCAATTGAAAGGAAAAAAATAAAAGCAAGGATAAACCAGCCTCAGATGCACTAACTCAAACACAAAATCTCTCTCCTTGACATCTGCACTTCTTTATCACCCTCTCAAACAGTGGCATGGCACAGTGGACTAGAAATTGTAAGATTTGGGTTCCCTGGTGGAACAGTTCTCAAGGCTGCACAAGAACATCCTTGCATGGATAACCCTTCCTTGCCCTTGTGATAACTTCTCAGTGAGAGCAAAGAGGGAAAGGCAGGTGCAGAAAGAGAAATCTATTAAATGAAGTTTCTGCAGCTTGCTGGAGCAGGCTGGAATGGACACTGCACCATTTCATTCCCTGGAGCTTGGGCAGGATGCAGGAAGATCAGCCCTGCTGAGGAGCTGCAAGGATCACAGCTCCCCCAGCACAGCCTGTTGGCCTCTTTCTCTCTCTGTTTGCCATCCTGCCCTTGCATGGGGATTTTTTTGACCTCTTCCACCCTGCTCTGCTCTCAGCCAGACACCACTTGGGAAAGGAAATGTGGGTGCCTCCATTTCCCCAAACCCATCAGTTTTCTCCAGTCTCTGGGGGCCTGGGCAGGCCACAGGAGGCTTCACAAAAAGCTGTTCCCCTCTAGTGGAAGCAGGAGGTTGTTTTTCACACTGACAGGGGTGTGACTGCACCCATGTGCAAGTGTGGGAGAAGAATCAGCCTCTGAGCTGCCCTCTGTGCTCAGAATGAACCATCTGCACGCTGCCCTTGTCACCTGTGGGGCCTGGAGCTGTTGTCCCTCTGGGTTTTGCCCTTTGGGATGTTCCTGCCAGGAGGGAACTCTTGGGTGGGCCTTGGCACACTGGATGTGGTGCCACGAGTGAGCTGCAGCCTTGGGGAGGGTGGGTGGTCTCTGGGGTGGGTGGTTGTGCCCCACAGAACCCTGGCAGAGGGGTTTGGGAGGCTGTGATGCCTTGGAGTGGCTCCCTAGAACAGAGGCTAGACAAGATAAAGTGAATAAAAGTGGGTATTTATGAAAGGCCCTCAGTGGGAGCACCGCGGGCAGTCAAAAGCCTCTGAGGGGCTACACCCAAGGTAGGGTGACAACAGCCACGAGTTTTCATATTTTTATAAGTTTGGTCCATTTACATACATGGGGTCAATCCTCCAATTATAGCTTCAGGTAATGAAGCCATTTACCCCAAGTTTCCCCCTCAATTCTCTGTTTGCATCCCTCAGGCCCTGAGACAGTGAGGTGCCCTTGAGCTTCAGGCCTAGAGAGGAATTGTTCTGTCTGAATAAAACAGGAGAACAGCAGCTGACAGGCTGTGGAGTTCTAGAGCTCCACACTAAAGCAGTACAGGATCTGAGAAAGATAAAAGCTAAAATCCCATGGCATCAGCTGTAGTTCCCATCTGTTGTTCCCCCATCGTGCATCCCAGCCTCCCAACAAACAGAGCAGCAGCACCTTGACTCGCAGGGAAAGGGCCTGGGAGCAGGAATGCTGCCTTGGAGTGTGGAAAGCTTCACTCAGAATGTCAAGTTTCCATTCCATTATCAGCACTGAAGCTTTTAACAGCAAATAACTGCTTGGATGTGCTTCCATCACCGTGTAATAATTTTGCTGTTCTGTCTCGATGGGTCTCGTTTCTTTTTCAAGCTCTGCACTGAATGCAGACACTTGGAGTAGAACCACTTCATCCTCTCAATTATTTCTCTTGTGTGAGGCATAACTGCCATCAATTTTGTCATAAATATAAAAAAACTTGTTCTTGGGAACTTAGGAATTACAGAAATCATGTTTTTTTAATGTTTTGAAATATCAGGCTTCATCAGCCTTGTTGCAATTTTCTTTGGCTGTAATGTTTTTCTGTCAATGCTATTTATGCACAACAGTGTTTTGAGAGAAGGGAACAATTTTTTTAAAAAATTGAGGGGTTTTTGGGGGTTAGGCTACTTGTCATGTTTCATTTCTTCAATTCCTTCAACTGTTTCATTCCCAAGTCTGACATTTCTGTTTGAGAACAGTGTGCTTTCTGAATATTTTAGATCTTGGTGTATTATCATACTTATATAATAAATAAAAACTACTTGTGGTATCACTTTAGAACTCATGTTTATGGTGGGATGTGGTCAAGTGAGACCACAAAACAGAGTTTTCATGATGCCACTTGAGCCCTCATTCTGCTCTAGGGCTGGTGTGTCACTTTGGAGTGAAAATGAACACCCAGGTTTGCATCAGGGGACACCTTAGGTATTTCTCTGAGTATAGTTGCTCAAACCATTCTGATGAGGGTGAAAATAATCAGATTTTTTAGTACAGTTCTGAGGAAATAGGTTGTTACAACTCAAATTTCAGCAAAATGTTGCTGCTGTGGATGAGATAGTTCTCAGGTTGCATTAAAAGGAAAAAAAAGGTGTGTGTGGGGGGGAATCCAGTGGTTTTTGCAAGGATGAATTGGTGGCCAATCTCTGATCGAATTTGGAAGATAAATTCCAGGCTGCATGCAGAACAATGCCTCTAAGGAGGAGAGAAAATTACCAGCACTAATTCAATTGCAGCTCCCAGTTAAGGGTAGGATTAGCACCAAATCAGTTACAAACACTTCCTCTGCTATTCCAGGCCTCCTAAAAACTCAGAGGGTCACTGGGTGGGTGCAAAGCTGTTTTTTTTTCTGCAGAGGACTTTGGGATGAGGCTGTGGCTGGTGTGTGAAGCAGCGCTGGGTGATGATGATGATGATGATGATGATGATGATGATGATGATGATGCTGGGGCTGTGATGGGGAGCAGTCTATGTGTTGTGGTGGTTTTCAGACAGTTCCACATATTATATGGAGGCTTCAGGCTGTAAAAGAGGGAATTTTCTGTCTGACTTGAGCAAAAATAGAGTAAAAAAGCTTTACCAATTTGGTGCCAAGGACAAACAGCCTGTAGCTGTGCTCTGAAGAGACCAAAGATGTCTGGACTCTGTTCTCAGCCTGAAAGACTTTTTGGTGACTCTTTGCAGGAGCCTTTTAATCATTTTGTCCCTTGAATCTTTAAGTATAAAACAAGAATAACTGTCCCTGTCTCCCTCTCCTTCACTCTTTCCTTTTGCCACCATCTCCAAAGGATGCTACAGCAACCTGAGCAACAAAGCCCCATTTCAGCAAGACCCCTGATGCTGATATAATTAAGAGAATTAATGGATATTTTCATCCTTCCCTGGAAGTGTTTAAATTTTGCATCACACTTTGGAAGGGACCTTCAGCCAGCAGCAGTGGGGGTGGTGGTTGTCTCTTTGTATCTTTTTAATTATTTCAGTTGTCACCAACCTTTTTGCTTCAAGAGAGGTTTTGCCATGTAAGTCAGGGCACTGATGCTGGGTGTAAAAGTGACCAGCATGAGTGAAAAACCTTCAGGCTGAATGAGCATGGACACGATGAGGCTTTTGCTTTCGGGGAAAATGTGCTATTTATTGCACAGAAATTTCTAAGTAGCTCTAAGAGCAGCTGTTGAAGCATTTACTGAAGGCCCAGTGTTACCTCAGTGCTCTTGGTGCTGAAAAATCAGTCTTTCTACCACAAACTGTGCTGGACAGACACAGAAATGATGCAAATTCCAGGTATCATCCTCTCAGCAAGGAAGGTTAAATAGCTGCTAAATACCTAGAAAATGGAAAAAGAATCAATGCAGTGGCTTTGTCTGCAGCAGATGTGTATAATTCTGCCTTAGTGTCAATATACTTGTGATAATGAGCTTCTCTGAATTTCATTTCTATTCTCTCCCAAGTAGGTACCTAAATATATACTTTTAAAATTGCTTATTCTTTGGGAGTGAATTCATTTATGGCTCTAACAACGTGTGGGGTCAGTATAATTTCTTGTCCTTGTTTTAAAATTACTCAGAAAAATGGAATATTAGCTCCACCTCTCTACAAGGACAGGCTGAGAGAGTTGGGGTGGTTCAGCCTGGAGATGAGAAGGCTCCAGAGAGACCTTAGAGCTCTTTTCAGTGCCTAAAGGGGCTCCAGGAGAGCTGGAGAGGGGCTTGGGACAACGGCATGGAGTGATGGGACAGGGGGGAATGGCTTTAAACTGAAGGAGGAGAGATTCAGATGAGATATTAGGAAGAAATTCCTCAGTGTGAGGGTGGTGGGACCCTGGCACAGGGTGCCCAGAGCAGCTGTAGCTGCCCCTGGATCCCTGGAAGTTTCCAAGGCCAGGTTGGACAGGGCTTGGAACACCCTGGGATAGAGGAAGGTGTCCCTGCTATGGCAGGGGATGGAAAAAGTCTTTAACCTTCCAACCCAAACTGCTCTGGAGGGAAACAGTCATTATAAAAAACCAGTCAATAATTCAAGGACTGGTTCTATCAGTGTTTCTGGGGAAATGCCCTGGTACTGATACAAACAACACGGGTGTGGGCCACCTGCGCCTCTCTTCCAAGAGCAGCTGGCAGCAGGGACAAAATTAAGAGCTTTTAAGCAGAAGTTAAGCTTTTTCATGGTTAAGATTTACCATAACCTTTCACAGCAATCCCGTTTTACAGTGCTTTTGGGTCATGGTGAGTCTGAATCCAGATGTTCACCCAACCTTACCCTCGTTACATGCACAAATTTCAGGTCGTGTATCTTTCCAGGTGGTTCCTCACAGTGGGACACACGTCAGATGCAGGACCCCAGCTGTCTGCTCTGCATTATTCCTTTACTTTGCACATGTTTCTCATCCATTTCTGGTTTTAAAAAATAATAATGTGCACTTACGGCTAAAAGGCACGAGGGAAGTTGGAGTTCATGAACTTATACAAAAAGTAGGATGGGAAGTTAAGAATCAAGGTGATGGTGGGGAAGTTGCTGGAGTGAAATTTGAGAAACTGAGCTAATTGTTGATCTGTTGCTGCCAGGAATGAGTGTAGAGGAATCCCCTAACTCTGCATTTTTTGTTTTTTCACAGCAATAAAAATGCCTTCTTTTATTTTAGCTGGAGTCTGTCTTATCTAATGGACTTTTGAATTCATAAAGCTGGAGCCTTGACACATCTGTGGTCATCATTTGGAAAATCATGAAACTCTTTGTGTTGGAAGTGACCTTTAGATTGTTTGTTCCCAAAATCTTGCCCAGAGCAGTGCTGGCTTCTGTCCCAGGCTGGGCTGCTCAAGGTTTTAATGCAGTTCTGAAAATCTCCAGTGATGGATTGTTGGTTGAACATTGTGGTTGAACATTGTAACACGTTGGCTCAAAAGGTTGTGGAGCCTCAATCTTTGGAAATATTCAAAACCCATCTGGACATGGTCCTGGGCAACCTGTTGTCACTGAAACCCTGTTTGAAAACAGGGCTTGGGTAGGAGGTCTTGAGAGATCCCTGCTAATCCCAACCAATCAATGATTCTGTGGGGTTTCACAGCCTCTCAGGGGCTCTGTTCCCATGCTCCACCACTGTCATGGCAAAACCAGATTTCCTTCCTAAGGTGGGAATTTCCCTCCCTTCACTCTGGAACTGCTGTTTCATGTCCATCTGCTGTGCTCTGCTCAGCAGTCTGGATCCTCATCTCTATTTTCTCCTACTTGAGAGTTAAAGAAGCCACTTAGACCCCCCTTGGCCTTCAACAGGCTGAAAAACCTCTTCCAGGCTCTCCTCAGGCATCACATCCCCAGGTTGGTAGACCCCAAACCACCTTCATGTCCCTCACTCAAATTTCTCAACATCTCGCATGTGCAGGAGGACACACAACATTCCAGAAGTTGTGTGCCACGTGGAAAGGAATAATAACTTCCCACAGCCTTCCCAAAGCAAGCAGCATTTTACTTGAGCATCATTTGCTATCCCTGTACCTGTCAAACCCTGCCAGCAGTCTAAGATGTGAGTTCAAAGGTGGCTGAAGCGAGGTGAAATTAATCTCCATCTCCATCTCAATAGGAATAATTGATGCTGGGCTGGGTCCAGTTTCTCCTCGATCACTCTGGCATCTCTCTGGGTGTGCAGGGTTTACCTAACACACATGTGCAGCCCAAGGCAAAATCCTGATGCTGTCCTGTGACAGCTGGTAAAAAAATCCAATATGTCCGGAAAATCTGGATGTAATGTTGGCATGAGGAGCCAAAGGGGAATCGGAGATAGAGAGAAATTGCTTCCAGTCACAGGCAAGCTCATTTGTAAAACATCTGGGGGAGAAGGAAGAGTGATTTATTGAGTTATTTAATTATTGTTGTTGTTATTATTGTTGTTGCTATTGTTTCTACTATTTCTGTTATTTATTTGGCTGTATCACAATGCTCATTTCTACTGTGCACACAAGAACCACACATCATTTTTTAACTACACCTCACAGTTGCTCCCACAGCCACTTTGCCTGGGGTGATTCTGCTTTCTGGGTTAAGCTTTCTTGTCCTGTGAGAGAGAGGGAAGACTTGTGGGAGGGAAATGGATAGATTTGAGAAAGCCAAGCTTACCTGGCAAAGTAAACTCTTTATATTGCTTCTGGTATTTCAGGAAGGAAAATGTTTGGAAACAATTCAGATTTTTCCAGCTGGAAAGAATAGCTGCTGAGCTCATGGAGGAGTGAGTGGACAAGCACAGGCTTCCTCTTCAACTGCTGCCCCGTGCCTTGACTGAATATGGAATTTGTGGAGTGATCAAACCAACCTGGAGAATAAATCAGGATTAAAAAACCCAGTGGATCCTGGTACACTTTCATTAACCAGGGTGGATCTGGTTCCAACCCCCATACCATGAGCTTTAATGCCATTAATCAGAAATCAAAGCACCAAGGAGACTGACAATTTCAAAATTCATTGAATTTGTTGAATTTTGAAATATAAGTAATGCCTGCAATACTGCATAATTTACTATGTGCAGAGGAAATGGGGACCTCATGCCTAGTGGGAAAACTGAAGGCTCCTCCCCAGCATAGAAAATCACATTTATAAGCCTGTTTTCTGCATCTGTCCACTCAGGAGTGTGCTTCCTTCAGGGTATCCACATAGGAGAAATTAGATCAGCCCTCTGGGCCAATATACCAGAATTCCATTGCAAAAGATGAACAAACCCCTGTTTATTTTTTTATTACTCCTGTAATTATGGGCAGTCTGGAACTGTGGGCAAGCAGGTTCCTGACAGGGCTGCCTGTGTGGTTCAGGCTCTTGGGGTCAAACGAGGATTTTCTAACACTGGCCCTGCTGGGGACAGTGGCCCATTTCCAACGTTAATGTGGAGCTCAGGATTAACAAAATATCTGGGGGCTAAAGATCATTTATTCTCTCCCCACATCTCTACTGCAAACTGACACCTGTCCCAGGATCTGCCACTTCCATACAACAGCTTTAGACCTAGAATTTGTGGGGGAAAGATAATAAAGATACCTGCTGGAAGGTAGACCTTAACTCCCAAGTGACTTCAATATTCTGGACTTTTCACCCCTTTCTCCTTCAAGAGTGAAAAATTCCAGTCCCACCCCAGACTCCAGTGGGATTTCATTCCTGCAGACTGCTGAGATGAAAACATGGATTTGGCTGGAGCTGGGTTTGTCTGTCATTAAGTCTAAATCTGCCCAGAGGCATCTGTGGCACTTAGATCGCAGAGCTCGTTTGTGTCACAGTCTGCTTATTCAGAGATTGGCCCTCAAAGTAAGGCTAACTGATTAGGAACGGCTTTAAATGCTTATCCATTAGAAAGAGGAATTAAAATGGAATCTTTTGGTGTTCTCAGACATCTAAATTATACAAAGCCAGAAAATTCTGCAGTCGTCAATGCAGAAATAATAAAAGATTAAGAAACACTTAGAACAGACGTGGTGAATTGTGGGGATGCATTAACATGAAATATAAAGGAGCTGATACTCATCTGGCAAACCCAGATATGATTCCACTGGGTTTTGGGGAGCTGCTGCCATCAGCTAAGATCCAAATCAGGTTTGGTAGAGGTTGGGGTACAGGTTTTGTAGCCAGGAGGTGTCTGAGGGGCCACATTGGGTGATGGTTAAAAAATAAATTCAACCCCACAGTCACCCCTTGTGTTTGTGGCTCTTCCAAGAGCGAGGTGGGAGATGCTGCACGAATCAGTGGTGCTGCAGTTTCTGATGGTGGAAATCAAAAGATGATGCTCTTTGCTTGAGGTTTTTCTTTGAGGTCTCCTGATAAAAAGACCGCTTATAAAAAATTAAATGACATTATGATTTCTTCCTCATAGTGTGTGAACATCTACAAAACTTCACGCTGCTCTTTGTGAATATCACATGTGCACTTTAAACACTTGCTGTGTTTCTAAAATTTATACAAAAGGAAGGAAAAGACTGATCAACTTTAGGGACTACAGCTCTTGAAATTAAGAGAACTCCAGAAGATTTAAAATTCCTGACTTTGTCAGACTCTCTTAAATCAGACTTGTGTATTTTGTGCAGTTCTGTTCTTACATGTTTGAGATGACATTGAAGAGATCAGGTTGTTTCATTGTTGTTTGGGTTTGGTTTTTTTACTCATTTATGGAACCTGCTGTTGCTCTGTCCATAATAGAAGCCCACCATGACATTTCTAAACACACTTCAGCAGAATAATCCTGAAAACAATATGTTCCTGGTGCTGATCAAAGCCAAGCTCAGGTAATCCCAATTAACCCCGTTACCAGAACCTGCAGAGCACTGCCCTGTGACCACCAGATCTCATTTTTTTCTTTTCAGCAGCCTCAAGTCAGCTGCCGAGAGTAACTTCAGTTCCCATCTATCAAAGGTGAAATAGCAGCCCTCTGCCCTTGGCTTTTTGGCTCTTCAGCTGTGCGTGGCATCGAGCCAAACCTAACAAATGGAAAGATTTGAGCCAATAAACACACAA
The DNA here is from genome assembly GCF_001522545.3 of Parus major. Lineage (NCBI taxonomy): Eukaryota > Metazoa > Chordata > Aves > Passeriformes > Paridae > Parus > Parus major. Next base: position 3,522,098 of record NC_031769.1, read on the forward strand.
TAGAGCCTGCTGTTGCTACAGGGGGAAGAGGTGCTCAGCCATCCCAGCCGTGTGTGACACAGTGGCACTGCTGGGGCTCTGCTGTGGACAGGGGTGGGTGTCTGTCTGCAGCAGCAGGCTTGGGGGAGTGGACAGTGGCTGTCAGCTTTGAAGAACAGCCACCAACTGTGTCCTGTGCCAACCTGCTCACATCACCATCAAATGTGTTATTTTGGGACTGAGAGCTGCTCTGATGGAACCATCTGTGCCCAGGGAGCGAAAGGGGCTGTCAGCCTGTGGTTGGTGGTGGTGGGAATGACCACTGGCAGAGGAAGCTGGCAGTCCCTGGCTGGAAAATAGTGTTAGGAGGAGGGTGTCAGTGCTGGCATGGAAATGTGCCCGCAGTGAAATCAGCTCTCACCCAGCTGGGCCAGAGCCAGGGGGGCAGGTGGCTCTGTCCATGGTGGTGATACATGGAAATAATTAAGCAGGAGGGTTTGGCCATCGTGGACAGAAACATTGACAGGAAAAGTGCCCTGCTGATGAAAATGAACAAGTCAAAACCCAGGAGATGCCCTTTGGTGTTTTCTCTACAAGGTGGTTGTTAATGCTGACACATGTCAGCAGTCGGTCTTGTGCCAGGGCTTTGGCTTTTGGTCCCCTCCCCACAGCAACTCTGACCTCCTGCCCTCATCTTATCCCTCTCTTCTCTCTGCATATTTCATCTGGAATTCTTCTTACAATATGTCTGCATCCTCTCATAGCCCTCTTTTTAATCCTTTATTCCCTAAACTTCTCTTATTTTCCCATTATTTCCCTTGGTACTGCTGTTTGCAGTAGAACTGTTGTGACAAGGAGGGATTCTAGATGTTGTTGAAGAAAAAAATGTGCTGGAAGGAATGGGGTCACAATATGGCAAGAGTGGTACTGTCTTTCCAGGCTCAGGAATTAGGACCTGGAGTATCTTTCCTGACCAAATGATGGCAGATGGTGCTGGATGTCTCATTCTGGCCATATGTGTTCAGAGCTCTATTCCATTTTTACAGTGGTTCAAAATTTACAGAGCAATGTTGGGGTCACACGTTCAGTTTTGGGGGTTGGAATGAGATGATCTTTAATGGGATGATCCCCAACCCAAGCCATTCTGTGATCCTATGAACCAAGCTTTAAGCCAGCTGTTAATCTGAGTTTCTGAACTGCAGAAAGATCTGTCCTTTTCCAGGACCACGTCTGAGAGGAGGTCACTGGCCTGGGCTGGGTTGAAGAACCATCAGTTTGCCCAGAAATCAAAATCCAGCCCAGGATACAGCGTGTTCTTACCCACAGGCACTGACACAAAGGGCAAGATTACAACTTCCGAAGGCCATTTCTTTCAGTTTAATATTTCACTGCACTCCAGCTAATACAAATTATTTAAAGTGTCTGTTCCTTTTACTGAGGGATTTTGTGCCTTCTTCCTGCTCTGTATAATTATGCAGTCATGCAGCCTGACATTTATTTATATAACTGCTTGCTGGAGAGGTACTGAGAGCAGGATCAAGGGCTATGTGCAATGAGCTCTGGAGCCAGGGCATGGTGTCTGCAGGGCATGGCTCTTGCCTAATCCTCACAGCTTTCTCACACAGTGTGTGAGGCTCTTTATCCACATTTTACAGATGTCAGGAACTGGAATTCTACCATGAAATACCTTTAGTGAGAACTCCTGGTACAGTGTTTTGGCTTAGCTGAGGATTTGTCTTCTCCTCCTGGTGGATGTGGGTGTGCCAGCTGTGTCTAGACTGGGGAGAAATGAGAGGATGACTTTCAGTTCTGCCTCTGTGTTGGATCAAATGCATTTCTTAACATCTGACAGAAGGAAGTGTAGGGGGTAAATGAACCTTTCCTGCATTCTCATCCTGGTGGTGACTGCAGTCATGTGTGCGCTGTTTGCATCCCTTTGGAGTCACTGGAAGGTTATCTGCTGATTTTGGCACTTTCTAATTAGCCAGAGACCACATGAAAAACTGCAGTTTGAATAAAGAAGTTTAGAAACAATATGTTCCAAAGATTTTTTTTTCCCTCCCTCTTTCTTTTTTCCTAACCCTTGAATTTTGGCCGCTCTTGGTTTTCATCTGGGTTTTGGGGGGTAGTGGCTTCTGGAGATGTTCAGTCCTTAAGATGCTCTGAGGATCACCTCTGCTCTGGGGACAGGCTGAGAGAGTTGGGGTTGCTCAGCCCAGAGAAGAGAACGTTCCTGGGACAGATTATTGTGGCCTTCCAGTACCCAAAAAGGGCTCATGAAAAAGCAGAAGAGCAGCTTTTTACAGAGGCAGTTAATGATAGGACGAAGGGGGACAGTTTTAAACTAAAAGAGGAGAGATTTAGGTTGGATTTTAGGAAGAATAAGTTCTTTACCCAGAGGATGGTGAGGCCCTGGCACAGGGTGCCCAGAGCAGCTGTGGCTGCCCCTGGATCCCTGGAAATGCCCAAGGCCAAGGTGGATGGGGCTTGGAGCAGCCTGGGACAGTGAACCAGCCCCCATGGAAGGGGTTTGGAACTTGGTGATCTGTCAGGTTCCTTTCAAACCAAACTATTCCGTGACAATGTTGGCAATAATGGCCATGAAATAGTAGAGTCCAGGACCCTAATAAAGCACACTAAAAACACTGGTTTTAAGGAGAGTGGAATTCAATTATAGTAGTATAACTCTTTTTTTGTACTGTCTCTAGCTCTGGACTTTAGACAGTTTAAATTTTTCTGTAAAAAAACCAACCAAAAATAAATAAATAAAAAAAACACCAAAAAAAAAAACCCAGAACAAAAACCAGGAAAGGAGGTTGCAAACAGTTTTAATTTCCCAAAATGTGTTTCTGCTCTCATGAGAGGGAATGTGTAAGTCCTGAGCTGTGAGCAGAGCTCCCTAAAGCTGTGAGACAAAACTGTTCACAGTGAGAGAAGCGGGCTAACTCATCCATAAATTCAAGTGGTAAGCATGAGATATTTCTTGAAACCTCTTCTGTGGCTGTGAGTTCACACATTTGTGCTTCCTCGAGCTTGCAGCATCAGTGTGAAGTGAGTGGCCGTGGGGATTAACGCAAAGCTCAGCAGGGACACTTCTAGAGGAAATATTCCATCCAAATGCACTCACTCGTGCTGTGCTGAGGGGATCGTGTTCTGGTTGCTATGGTGACGAGCAGATTATAGAATTATATAGGTAGATAAACAAAGTTAGGTTTGTGTTAAAGTGTTTAAGTGGCTGAGGAGCTGGGAGCATCTTTTATTCAATCTCAGCAGCTCCACTGCAGCTCAGTCTGACAGAGCCCCTGTGTCAGAGCATCTCTTAAAGTGGATTAAGCCCAAAGCACTGGAAATGTTACATTTTTTTGGGATTCAATGGGATGTGTCACAGCATTTTTTGAGAATTCAGCAAGGACCTCATTTTAGAAGTTTAAGTATCAAATAATCCATTTAACTACCTGCCAGTTTATTGGATTTCCAGCCCTGGGCAGAATTATGGAAAAGCTGATATGGGATTTGATTAGTGAAGGCACAATGCAATTATCCTGTGTGCCAGCATGGCTTTATTGAACATGGGTCTGTTGGACACTTGATCAAGGGAAACTGGAAAGATTTGTGTATAAATACTCCAAAGCATCTTTCAAATGCTTTTAATTAATATTGAGCAATATTTGGGGCAATAATGAGCAATAGATCATGTGAATAGATATTCTTATCCATAGAAGCACTTTCAAATGATTAAGAACAAGAGCGACAGCATTCCTGTAGTTAATGAAATGACTTTTTGAGATGCTTTACTGGCACTTTACAAGATTGGCTCTGAGCCCAGCACTATCAACAGTGTCATTAATGATCCCAAAGTAAATATGCAATCACAGCCGATAAAATTTGTGGGTGTCAAAATGATGAAGTGCCTATAAATAATAATGAAGACAAGACATTCAGAGAGGGCAATTCTGACTGCTAGTCAGCGAGGCCTGTGCAAATGGTCTTTTTATTGCAGACAAATGCAATCTGCTGCCTCTAAGAATGCAGGTAATTCTTGCAGGACGGAGAGTGTTGTGGGTATAAATCTGAGCAGTTTGGTCTGCCCTGGTAGTCAGAGACTGGGGCTTGTTTGTGTGGTTTGCAGGGAGGTGTCTGATCAACCTTTTAGGTGTTTGGGGAGAGGTGCAGTTGGGTAAAAACCCCTTAACTGGGAGCACTGGTCAGACCCACATCGTATCTTTTGGTGTCAGCATATGGATGATCTAATCAGGGAGGAGAAGCAATACATAAGATTATTAGAGGGCTGGGGAAAGCACTTTTGATAAGTGATTTAATGAGCTCCATCTCTTAAATTTGTCAGAAAGATGATTGAGAGGTGACCTGATTGCAAACCCAGAACTGAAAGTTCCAAAAGAAAGACCAAAGTATTTAAGAGGTCATTTAAACTAACACAAAATAGCAAGATCCGGTGTTGGATGGCAGAGAAAAACTCAGGCAGCAAGGTGCCTGGTTTTTTACCCCAGAAGAAAAAATTATCATTGCAGTCAAGGAGCTGAGGGACTCAACTCCTGAAGTCTCAAAACAAACTCCAGACACTCTGTGTGAGAAATGCTGCTCCCAGGAGCTGCTGGGCTGTGACCCAGGGCAGCAGTGAATTGACAGATGCTCGGAAGTGACGGGTGATGGGTGATGGGTGATGGGTGATGGGTGATGGGTGATGGGTGATGGGTGACAAGCCCTGTCTGGTGTTCACACTTCCAAAGCCTCTGCACTTTGAGCCCTGCTTGAAGTCCTGGCCCAGGATCCTAAGACAATATGAGAGGTTTTGGGCAATGTCACCACTGCTGGAACTGTAGTTTGTACAAAGTTTCCAGATTTCATTAAATTTGCATAGAGAAGTGAAGTAAATGATTACATGATCACATTTCATCCTGAAACAACTTCCAAACCCACAGAGAGGGAAAGCCATGTGAGAAGCACCTGCCCACAGGGAGCAAGCCAGACCTGGGACCCCTCTTGCCCAGATAAACCCCATTGAGCCTGAATGCACCCTCTGCAAGGCTGGTTTGAGGTGGAGCACTGCAGCTCTGGCCTTTGGACATCTTTCGTCTGCACATGTCCAGTCCAGGTGCTCTCTCACCAGCTTGGTGCTCGTGTGCTGCTGCTTAATCTTCTCTTCAAAAGCAGAGAAGCTTTCAGATGCTATTTCATTTTATATATCTGTGTAAAAGGCTTCTTTTTATAGCTGAAGCTGCTCAGCTTCACAGCAGTGCCAAGCTCCATCCTCCTATTTCACTGCTCGTTCCCCGGAGCCTGGATGTAAAACCTGCCTGTGAGCTGCTCTTAATGTAGTCACAGTCTGTTGCACTGTGTTAACTTGTGAATGCATTGTCTGGCAGGCTCGTTTTTGTGCTGGAAGAGGAGAGGAAGGAGTGGGGAAAGGAGGGGAGGAAATAGTGTTAATGGAAACAGCAAGATGGGAATGGCAGAATTAGCATAAGTGATCTTTATTTGCTGCACAGCTCCGGCTTTTGGCAAAACTCCCCCAGCTGTGGTTCAGGTCAGACTTTTCAGTGACTCTGGTGACCTTTGGATGAGACTCTGTGCTGAGGTTGAGTTCTACATTCCTGCAGGCTAATCAGGTATTTGAAGCATCCGTTCAGGTGCACCTTTACTCCCCTGAAGGGCCACTGGGAACAGCTCCACCTACCCAACAGAACCTGCTCCAGGCCATGGGCTACAAAGGCTGTGCGCTTTTGTGCTGGAGATAGCACAGAATCGTGGAATCTCCAGCGCTGGAAGGGGGCCAGAAGGTCGAGTCCAGCTCCTGGCCCTGCCCAGGACACTCCCATTATCCTGCTCTGGGCATCCCAAATGCTCCTGGAGCTCTGGCAGCCTTGGGACCGTGCCCATTCCCTGGGGAGCCTCTTCAGAGCCCAGCACCCTCTGGGGGAAAAACCTTTTCCTGATCTCCAACCCAAAACTCCCCTGGCACAACTTCAGGCCATTCCCTTGGGTACTGTCACTGCCATCAGAAAGAAGAGATCAGTGCCTGCCCCTCCTCCTCCCCTCGGGAGGAAATTGCAGACAGGGCTGAGGGTCAAGGTCTTAAACATGGGTTTGGAGAGAATTGCAAGAGGAGAGGGGCAGGACATCCTTGGAGGTGCCTGCTGCTCCTCACAGGCATCCAGGGAGCCAGTTGATGCCATCCTGTCATCACCTCCATCTTCCTCATCTGCTCTCTTCCTCTTGGCGTGTAGAGGACAAGTTTGCCAGGGCTGGGAAGAAGTCAGTGAGGTGATACCACAGCTTTGGGTGGAGAGAAGGTGAGTGGAGAGGGGAGGGAAGCAGCAGAGCCAGGATCAGAAGTTCAGGGTGAAGCCAGAGAAAAGAATCACAACTGGGAACATCCAAGGTTTCAGCCTGGAGCAGAAACAACCTCAGTCAGCAGCTGAAACCTCGGTCACAGGCACCTTCAAGGGTGGAGGTAAGACGACAGTAACAGTCCAGAAAAAGCCAAATCCTTCCCTCCATCCCCCAAGGAGACACTGGGCCATGTGTTTACAGCTCAAAAAGGAGGATGGAGGAAATGGAAAAACCTCTGAGTGATTTCAATGGATCAGTCCCAAAGGCAGTTTTAGTGACCCATCATCTGCAAAGACTTCAAAGAGCAGTGTTAGGAGGAGCACATTGCACACAGCTTTGGCCCCAAGCTCTCTGCAGGATGATCCAGCAGCTCTGTTGCCTCCACAGGCTCACAGGCAAGGCTGGGTATTGCCATAACCCAGCCCAGGGTGGACCTTCATGTGCACCTTGATGGGAAGGGGCCAGTTCTCCCAGCACAGCTCCAAAACAACGAGTCCCTTCGGCAAAAACTTGGCTCTTACCACTGTGTTATTTTTATTAGTTTCCTAAAATACTGAGCACTTCAGAGGAGAAACAGATGGGCGAAGATACCCGGCGCTACAAGATCTCATTTTAATGTTAAATATAATGCATATTTTGGAGAATGAGCAGAAAAGACAGCTTGGAGGGTGCAAAGGACAGTCTTTGCAGGAACATAACATCTGTGCGCCGTTGCTGCTCTGCCATTTTATCCACTTAACTACCTGCTTTGTGTTTTTCTAATTCACTTTAAGCCAAAACTACAGGATTTTACATTGAAGGCTTAAGGTCAGGGAGCTACTAACAGACACAGCTAATTTATACCCTCTAAATATGACCTTAATGTGGGAGCTCTGAGACAGGATACAGTTTAGCCTTTAGGCACTTAATTTTCCCCAGAAATCTTTCTAAAGCTGGGATGGTTATAAAGGTATTACCAAGGTTCGTGACCTTTCTTGCAAAAACTGCATCCAATTTGAAGCACACCTGGGCTGTTCAACAGGTCTGCAAGACACTGGAGCCCAACAGAAAGTTCATAATTGTTATTAACATTACTTTTTGGAAGCCTGTCTCTGAAGGAAATCCTAGTAATTTGGGTTTTTGTGCTAAAAATCAAAGAAAGTGGAAAACAGGTGAGTGTAGTTATAATTTACATAGTCCAGACTTCCTGCTTTTAACTTTGGGATCCAAAGTTTTTAGTGAAGTTAGACTATTTCATAATATTATTTATGAATCCACTACAGTAACATGTGTTTAACAGTTCAAGGAAATGATATTCTGGGCAATACAGAGAGCTGACAACTATTTCCAGATGGTTCAAGACACCAGATGTGGCATTTCCTCTGTGGAGATAGAAGGCACACAGAGCTGAAGTGAAGCCTCACAGGGTCTCAATAAAAACCTCTGTTAGGTTTGGGAGTTAGTTCTGAGTCTGGTGTGTTAAATCCACTGGGTTGTTGTCAGCTGGAGAGTTTGTGGCAGGCAAATGTGTGTATAATGTGGGAAGTCTGACATTTTCAGGAAGGATTTGGCTCAATTCTCACCTGGTGTAGACAGATCCAACATTTCTGGTTGTACTGAGCACCAGCAAATTCACAGTGTGATAAAGCCTCACATTCCATTTGCTCAAAAAGCCCAGGAAGAAACTCAGGGCACCTCCAGTGAGACCTGAGCTTAATCAGGGCCCCATCAAACCTTGAGCATCCTTGTTTGCTAAAGCAAAGTCATCAAGATTTCACAGGGCATCAGTGATGGGGCCACAGCAGCCCCATTCTCATCTCATCTGTGACTTTCCCTGCTGCTTCACCAGCCATTGCCAGTGGATGCTGCAATTCAGAGTACTTGAAGCTGCCAGAGCACTCTCAGTGCTGAGGTACTTCAAGGACTGATCAGCTGGGACTCTTCTCTTTAATTGGTTTTGTGCTGTGTTTTTAAGCAGTTCTTTGCCAGGCCTTGGTTGTTCTCCCTCCAGGGTGGAAGTTCAGCTCTCAGAGATAAAGACAGCAGCCTTGTCCTCTCGCTCACAGTCCTGTCTCCTTGTCTCCAGGCAATGTTGGAGATTGGCAGGCAGAAGAATGCTGTGCTTGACTTCCCACCAGCAGCCAGCAGCCTCTGGGGGCTCTGTTCTGTCCCTGGCCCTTCCAGGAGTGCTGCACTGGGATCTCAGCAGCCTCAAGGCTGCAGCAGAGCCTTTTCCCATCACAGTAACTGCGTTCAGCACGAGCCCCACAGTCCATGATAACCCTGGGAAGGATGTCAGAGAATCAGAGAACTGTGGAAAGCTTTGGGTCAGACAGGACCTTAAAGATCATCCAGTTCCAACCCCCCTGCCATGGTCTGGCAGTTCAGCTGATCAGATTTAAAGATCTGGTTTAGGGTGAGCTGAGCAGTGCTGCAGGTTGCAGTGAGATCAATTCCATTACAGTCAGTACAACCTGAGCTCAAACACGAGTTAGGGCAACCTGACAGGCACAGAAAGATCTTCAGGAGTGGAGTGGAGATAAAGAGGAAATGGATCAAACACCTCTCTCTAATCCACATGCCTAATACCTTTTAATCCTGAAGTAAACCTCCCTAAGGGATTTCAGAGGACTACATGAGGACCACTTGAGGGTCAGGGATGCCTTTTAGCAGTTCAACACATCCCTTTTAGGAGGTCAACACCTGCTAAATTTAAGTCTGAGCTCACTGTGTGCCTCTGGTCCAGCTCTCATACAAGTGTCCATTTGCATGGCATCACCTTCTACTTCATGGGGATAATGGAGGATGAGGATCAGGCAGCCCTGTGCTTATCCAAGTGAAAACTCAAAGATCTGAGCAGCAGCAGGGAGCTGAACTGCCTTTGGTTCTTGGATTGATTTTTGCTCCTCTCAGTCCTGCTGCTCCTAAATTCCCTGAGCTCTCACAGCACACAAAGATTGATGCTCTGCCCTTTCCTTGCTGTGTGCCAGAGCCCTGGGAAAGCAGTGACTGTGGATGGGAGCTGAGCAGTGCCCTAAACACCCTTCACATTAAACCATGGGCTTTAATTGTCACCTGTCCTAATGCTGGGTTTGCCCCTTGATGCAGCCATGATGGGGCTGGGCAGTGTTCTGTTTGTTCTCTAAGCTGTTTCTCTCCCAGATCCTCTTCCTTTTGCACTGTTGAGATGGTTTCTTGTTATTCCAGCAGCAGTAATTGTGTGACAGATATTAAGGAATCTCAGGGTAACACACATTTGGGACAGGAAGGAGTAAGAAAACACAACTTGAGCTGGAGCAGCGGTACCTCCACAAGAAACACCCCTTTTTTAATAGCGCTCTTCATTTTCCCAAGAGATTTACAATGCTGGCATGTCCTAACAAGAAGGGAAAATTCCCAAAGAAATTCAGCTGTGGTTCCTGCTGATAAATCCATGAGTAGAATGTTATTTTCCTGTGGGACACACTTGGGAGGAGAAAGGCAGGTTGTTTTCAGGGGGCTGATGGCAAGTGAATTTCCCATCTGGGTACGTACAATATAATTGTGTGATGGATGCCAGAGAAGGAAGGGCTTTGCATTTAAAATTAAAGATGTTGCCTTGAGGGGTTAGAGCATCCAAGCACTCTGATCCTCCCACTGTGCCTTTCTGGAATTAACACCTAAAGGGACAAATGGTGCCTTAATCCTGTTTGCTGTTTTACTTCTTATTATTCCACTGACTTGACCAAGAGATAATTTAATCCAGAACCCATTATGCCTGAAATCTGTGCTCTATAGAGGCATAAAAGGATGCCATATGGGTCCTTTCTCACTTTATGGCCTCTCTGAAGTTCTGTGCTTTGCACATGCATCTTCTAGTCAATTTATGACGATCAGAATTTATAGATGTGAAACCCAGCACAAGATCAAAGAGCTTGAACAAAGCGGCTTGTGGTGATTGTGGTAAAAACTCCAAGTATGTTACAAATGTGGGTGAGTTCACCTCAAATGGCTTGCAGTGAGGAAATCACTCAACAAACACATAATGACGGAGCTTGGATAGAACTGTAAGGCCTATCAGAACTGAAATTGCTGTTGTTAATATTAGAGTTGGGATATTTTTGTAAATACGAGTGAAGCTGACTCCTCTTTTCCCTGTCTAGAATATTACCTGGCTTAGGAACACTAATGTGTTTAGAGTGGGAAAGAAGGGAAAGAAATCAAGATCTGTTTCCCTTGGAATTATGGACCATGGATGCTGGCACAAACTAGTAAATTCTGAGTTCTTTGGGGATCCTCTTGTGTTTGTTACTGAGGCCATGTCACAGCCACTCCTGTCTGGGAGTGCTCCCAGGTGCTTCAGGGCTGTCTCAAACCAAACCAAACCAGGTAAAGGCAATCTCCACATCTTGCTGTGTCCATGGATACAAAAAGCTTCATCCAGCTGGACAAGAGGAAGGTGGTGATGGGCAGACAGGTCCTGGAACCCAGTTTCTGATGATGACCATCACTCTGTTAAGAGCCCTTGTGTCTATTTCGTGTGGCACTGGTTGTTTCTCCAAGGGAATCTGGCCCTGGCACAGGAGATCTCTGCACCTCTCATCTTCCATGGCCTTCCCAAGGACGTTCAAGCCTCTCTCTAAAAAGATTTTTACAAGGAAGAGCCCCTTGGTTTGTCCTAAAGGAGGTGCCATGAACCCACACTGCAGGTGGGCTGCCCTACCCAGTGCCATGGTGTGCAAATTTGTCTTTGGTTCCACTTAGAAAAAAGGAACTGAATTTCACCTGTTTCAGGTGGAAATGTTTGCTGCCAGCTCCAAATGTGGGAACAAGGCAAAGTGACAGCAAAGAAAATGCCTGCTGCAGTTTAGATCCCCAATTTGAATGCACCCTGACTGTTTGCAAGCCCTCTGTTTAATGGGCTGGCGTCAAGAGGTGATGATCAGTGTGCTCACTCTGCTGAGGGTGCCTTGTTACTCGTAATTTGTGTGTTTTAAACCTGAGGCAATATCAGTTGAGTTAAACATGTTGATTCAGTGGAATCTGGTACCCAGCAGAAATGTATTTCTTGGCTGAAGCACTCCAGAAATAAATTAACAGCTTTTCTTTGACACTGACATTTCCTGCTCGCTAATAGCAAAATCCAAACAATAACATTGGTTTTTTTCAGAGTGAAATAGCTGGCACCAGTGCAGCCTGAAAAGGAATTTAAAAATGTTTTCCTTAGGATGAAGAATTCTAATTTTCGGCAACCTCATTCATACTTTTTAATGATAACTTGAATGAAAATTAGAGTGTCGCAACAAGCCCTACATACAAAATCTCCATTTACCTGGTGAATATGAATGTATCTGAATGCCATAATGGAATAATCTGATTTTATTAGTCACTCTGTGGAGAGTATGATAAATGCTGAAGTCTAGCCAAGTTCTGCTAGTGCTGATAGGCTTATCTGGGCTTAGTCTGATCCGTGTCTTAAATGTGCCAGAGAGATGCAGAGAACTCGAGGCTCTGACCTAATTTGGTCTATTCCACCTGGACTGCACTTGCAAGTGTTTGAGCTCAGGGAAAGATTTAACAATTTATCCGTGTGCCAATTAGAGCTAGCTTTGCAATGCCTGTTTCCATCACTTTGGACCAAAATGTTGTGAGATTTGCACAAGTCTCAGCCTCGATTCAGCTTGGAGTGAAAATTCACAATCTGCTCTGGGGCCCAGATGCTTCCCTCTGCCTTTGGCACTGAGAATTCCTTCTTCTGCTTAAAATACTTCCCATGTTCCCACAGACTCTTGCAACTTGCTAGAAGTTTGTTGAAATCTGAGTATCCCAGAATGCTCAGGCAGTCCTTAAATAATCCCCATTTAACTCAAGGAGCGGAATTCCATGAGCTCCAGGGCTGGAATCAGTTGCCTGAACAAAGGCATCTGGTGGCACCACCTCACATGGGGACACTGGGTGGATTCCAGAGAGTGATGGGATTTAGGAGAAGCAGCAGAGGCTCCTGAGGCTGGGCAGGATCCACCCACAGCACTGAGATTACAATAGGTGCTAAAGAGGGAGCTGAAGAGGGCTGCACATTCCCACATCTTCCTATTAAAACCTTTCTGAAAAGGTCTTTTCCCTCCCATTCATCTTTTCTCTTTATTTGCCCTTGCAGAGCTCGTGCAGCCAAATCTTCCTTTCTGTATCCCCTAAGAGTGAGATTTATTTTCAGAGCCTGTAACTGGATCTGGCTGGGAACAAAGATGTCTGGGAGAGAGTTTACACTAGAGAGTTTTTTCCAGGTTTGTTTTTGGGTCTGTCTTTCTTAAATTATCAGTAAGACCAAACCAAGCCCCAGAATGAGGATATTTCATGGTTAAAACTTGACCAAATCTGTTTTTCACTCATAACTGTGTGACTCATCTGTAATTCTCTGGGAGTGAAGAGCAAGTGAGGTGGCAGCTCTGCCACCTGTTCTACCTCACCCAGCTCGTCTGTCTTGTTTCTTTTATTTGTTGTGAGTGTTAAATCAAGGCAGAGAGACTCTTCCAGTGGGTGATTAATTCTTCTCCCTCCCATTTTAGCATCAAGTGACCCTCCTTGGAGAAAGCTGCCTCTTTCCATTGCCTGGGAAACTCATTTAGGCCAAAGTCTAAACTTAGGGTAGATAAATATCTTTTAAGTGACTTGACCAGGGATTTCCAGGGGGGCAGTGGCAGAGGAAGGAGTGAAACTCTTGCCTCCTACAATCCAATGCATTTTATCAACCATTTCTGCTTGAAATCAGCCTAACTTGCATATAGACCATGATCCAAACTCCTAGGAAGATCTTTCCCATGGCAATTCTAGTCTGGAGAGTGAAAATTAGAGAGGAGGTTGGGGGTTTATTTATCTATTTATTTATTTATGGATTTTTCAACATGGCAGGATCATTTAATGGAAACAAGTCAGTGGCAAAACAAAGGGGAAACTCCGTTCAGGAATGGAGTCTGATTCTATGTGGAATCAACACCTGGGTAAAAGACAACTGATCGAATACCAGGCAATTTCAGTTCATTAATAATGTATGTGCACCCTCCAAAACACACTGCCATGGGAAAATTAGCAAATATGTCAACAAACTCATCAGGAGTGCTGCTGTAATTGTGTAAAGGAGCCTGCTGTTCATGTGAAATGCAGAACTGATTCAGAAAGAAACATCACAGCCAGGCACTGAGGATGGTGTGATTAGCACATCTAAATGTGCACTCAGACTCATTTCTGGGCTGACTCTTTCAATTTAAACACTCTCAGTTATCCCCTCATTCCTCAAAGGTGACATTCACACCTTCTTAATCATGTCTGGTTAAGCAAGAGTCAAAGTTAAAGTGATTTATCAAAGCTGTAAGGCAGGAAAAGGATCAATTTTGTTACTTGCTGCACTTCTCCCAGGCTGGCCCTACAGCCCAGCTCAGCCCTAATGGATTTTGTCAAGTGTTGGATATTGTCAGGTGTTGGATCCTGGGATACCAGAGTTGTCCCTTTCCACTTGTAGAATTCATGAGTTAATTTTCAAAGTGATTTACTTAGAATTATAGAATCCCAGAATGGTTTGGGTTGGAAAAGACTGTAAAGATCATTTAGTTCCAGCCCCTGGCATGTGCAGGGACATCTTCCACTATCCCAAATTGTTCCAAGAGCTGTTCAGCCTGGCCTTGGAGGCTTCCAGGGATCCAGGGGCAGCCACAGCTTCTCTGGGCACCCTGTGCCAGGGCCCCAGCACCCTCACAGGGAACAATTTATTCCCAATATCTAGAGTAAACTTGCCCTTCTTCAGACCCATCATTCCACGGTAGTAAATTAAATTTCCCCAGACATGGCTCGGCTGAGGGAAGCCAGCCTCTAATACCTGCTTTTAATACCTGGGTTTTAAACTGATCAGCTCATCACTCTTTATTCTTCAGTGAGCAGGTTTGGGAATGGTGCCATGAGGAGAGTTGGTGTGAGAGCTGCCCTGGAGGAAGAAGGGCTCTGCTTCGTGCTTAAATCACTAATTAAACTCCTGCTACTAGTTCAGGTTTAAATATCTAAAATCATAGGATAGAATCACAGAATCATAGGCTCATTAATATTGGTGGAAACCTCCAAGACCATCAAGTCCTTCCTACTGGGTAAAAAACTCTCCCCAGTCCTGTCAAGAGAGTTACAGCACTGTAGGAAGGCTGTGAACTACTCTTGAAGTTGTGTGGGAGATGTTGCCCTGAACTTTTATTAATGCCTGGTAGGATTTTTGCAAACTGTCTTTGAAGCTCTGCAGAGGCTTCACACAGTCACTAATCAAGATTTCATCACATCCAGTCCAAATTCTCACAACTTCTAGGCAAAAAAGACCTAATTGCAGTTCCTGGCCATCAGGCAAGGAGTCCTGTCCACATGAGAAACAGCAAACAGTCCTAAAAATGCCTTGTTAAGGTCGACTCTTCGGCTGCTGGAAATTAGCACAGCTTGATTATCACTTACATGCTTTGAGTGTCAACCACCAGCTGAGACCCTGTAGCTGGAAGCTCCTTGTTCTTCTGGCTTTTTCTGGTCTGTTAGAAATATGAATGTCAAGCTGAGCAGAGGCAGCTAATGAGGGCATCTCTCTCTAGAGGGGGTGATGCCTTTCTGCTGAAAGAAATCTGTTCCTGTGCAGGGAGAGAACCATCCTTATTGCTTCCTGATGTCGGGGTGAAATGGGTTCACCTGCCCTGGGGCCAGAGCTTCCTCAACCACTCATGCATTTGCAAATGCTTCAGGTAGAGGGACAGCAATAAAATGCAGCCAGGAGCGTTCAGGGGGAAGGAAATGAGCTGCCACCACCCCTGCATGCCCTTCATGACGTGGGACACCTGAACACATCTGTGTCCCCTCTGAGGGGATGTTCCAATCCAGCCACTGCTTCCCTGGGAAATTAAATTTTGGGAGTTTTTTAATGCTGGAATATACAGAATTAGAAATAACAGAAGGGTTTTTCTCCTACCCACAGCCCTTGGCCTTGTGTTATCTTCCCATTAACCTTATTATCTCATGATCCTGAATCACCTTATGGAGAAAGACCCAGAATTTTCCCTCTGGAAGTATCTGCAGCTCCAAACTGCCTCACCTCCTGTACATGGCAAATCTGAGCTGACTGCATCACCCATTGGATCTGAGATAGGACTCAGTCTTAATTTCCCAGCTCATCT
The DNA here is from genome assembly GCF_001522545.3 of Parus major. Lineage (NCBI taxonomy): Eukaryota > Metazoa > Chordata > Aves > Passeriformes > Paridae > Parus > Parus major. The sequence goes on from NC_031769.1 coordinate 3,537,574, forward strand.
TATTGATTCCATCTTAATTAATTAGAACCGTAAATCATCCCATTGGATGCAAAAATGCCAACACATGAAACCATGATGGTTTTCAAGTATTAACCCATAGGGGCAACTAAAAACCCCAAATAACAGCTCTGTCCACTTGAAATTGCCTCTCCCATCTTGCAATGACCTATCTTCTTCTCCCCTCTGCTCTGGGCTGGCATCATGCAGTTTGTCACCTGCTCTTGCAGTGTATTTGGGAAGAAATCAAATGTTTCATGGGCAAAGAACCATCTTGTAATCATATTTCCTATTGATTGAGAAACTCTGGAGCAATATTCAATGGAAGGTGTCTGAAAGAAGTCCCCTGCTGGTGACCATCACAATTAATGTATTACTGGGGATACAGTAATTAGGAGGTGCCATGAGACAACACAGCTCTGTGACCCAAGTAGCCTCTGGTTGAATTCCACGAGTGGTCCCACTTTGTCACTTGAGAGGGGTGGCTCAGAGAATTGGGAAGGGGTTGTGTAATTATCCCTTCTTCTCTCTCACCCCACTCCCCCTGCTTGTAATGCAAATTCAAAGTGGGCCAGAGGAGAATGACTGGAGCTCTCATTTTTAATTGATTTATTTCATTTATTCCCACTGCTTAGCATACAAGGCTCTTACTGTACCACAGAAATATGAACCCGATTGCTTTTTTGTTCAAGGATTGATTATTTTTTGTTTTATTATTATCAATATTATTCTGATAATTATTTTCTGCTCTTCTGTGGGCCTTTGCCATCTTTGATTTGTGATTAGATTTGCGATCCAATGTTGCAGATAATGAACCCCATTCCACTGTGGCTTGGCAGCAGCTGGAATTTTGTTAAAATGTCTACAAATCCTCCCCAGTTTTCCTGAGATGACTTCAGTCACGGTAGTCACTTTTTGTTTTCATGTCCTCAAAAAATAAAAGGGCCAGGGCAACCGTAATAAATAAAAATATTTAAATTTACTTATTTATTTATTTATTATATTATAAAATATAATAAATGAAATAAATGAAATAAAGCAAAATAAAGCTGCCAACTCCAGTTTTCCAACCCCGTGCCTCCTCCACAGAAGTGCTTAGCTCCTTTTCACATATATTTTTATTATCCTGTGTTTCACATCTGGCTTGCACTTTGGGCTGCCCCAGTGAAGGGAACAAAGTTTAAAGAAGTGATTTTTTATCTGTGGATGCACAGGTTTTTTTCTGGCCACTCTTTGGTCCTGACTCTCTGCTGTAGCATTGCCTGATAATCATCAGTGTTCAAGTATCTCAGAGGATTGGCTTTTGGGCCTGCAGAATTGTTGTTCAACTGCTTTCAAACAGCTGTAAAATGGATTTTTGGCCTTCATAGCCTCAGAGCACCCTTTGGTCACCAGATACAGCAGGTACATGAACAGCTTCCATTGGGTTTTCCCACTGTAAGGGGATCCACACAGGCAGCTCCCCTTCTCCCTGGAATTGTTGGGCTGCACACAGGAAAAACTCAGGGAATTTGACTGGTTAAGGCATCTTTAAAATTCATGACTTCTCAGTTACTTTATTTTCCATGATTTCTGTTAATCTTGAGGTCACAGAGGTCACAGAGAGGCTTTTCTGGCCCCATCCTCTCATGGTCTTTGTGGTGCATCTTTGTTTCTCAGCCTGGGGGGAATAACAGCAGTAGGTCTGTGAGGAAGCTGTGAAAACTTCCCTCAGCTCAGCAGCTTCCCCAAAATTCTGCTTTCTAGCAGACATCTCCAAGGAAGCAAGATTATTGTTGGTGACTCACTGTGAAGAGGCTCTCAAGAAGTCCCAAGAAATGGTCTTTGAAGAGCTGGGATCATCCAGCAGCTGCAAGAGAAAATGAGCACATTTAGCTTTGATGTGTTTTGGTGCAGGACCAGTAATTACATTTTTGGCATTATTATGGAAGCAAAACATGTATTAACAGGGCGTAATTTATTTTAAAAAGGAGAGCAAGAATGTTTACTGTCTTCCTGGTAATGCGATTGGGCTGTCCCATGATCATTTATCAGGCATGACAGCACCTCCCAATTTTATGCAGATTTGTTATTTAAGCAAATTTTCTGTAGGTGCAGAAGGAGGGGGGGGGGTTGTTCTTTCTTTTAGTGTACACCTATAATTTATTTAAATCAGAGCTTTCCTGCAGGAAAGCAAAAATTAAATCTTTGTTTGTGCTGCGTGACAGGAACAGAGTTTGCAAAGACAGTCTCGTTTCTTGTCTCCTTAGAGAGAGCATTGGCAGGGTGGGACCTTCTGTGCCCCTCTGAAATTGCCACACACTGAAACCTGGATCAGTAGAGCCATAACCAGGCTTTGGAGGCCTTTTCTCTGAACTTAAATATTAACAAAGGCAGTTCCAGTTTCTGACATTCCTTTCTCTTGGGAGGGATGGTGAGGTGCAAAGGGCTCAGGGACACTTTAGAATCACAGAGCATGGAATCATTAGGGCTGGAAAAGACCTGGGAGATCATCGAGTCCAACCCTTAACCCAGAACCTCAGTGTGCACCCCTAAACCTTGTCCCCAAGTGCCACATCCATGTTTTGGAACATTTCCAGGGATAATGACTCCACCACCCTCCTGGGCAGCCTGTTCCAATCCCTGAACAGTGCATTTTTCACTGCAGAAATTTCTCCCTGTTTAAGATCTGTCCTCACACCCTGCTCACTCAGGCTCAGTTACCAATCTAAATTCCCATAAAACCCAACAAAGACTTCACTAATTTTCTCTCCCACTTTTCCTTTTCCCTGCATCTCTGCACAAAGCCATGGAGTAAAATCCTTGTACAATTAGTGGCATAATTCCCATTGACTTCAGCAGGGCCAGGATTTACTCTTAGACCTAAAATTGCCTGTGAATTCCCTTCTAATTAAATTAGTGGCCTGAACTGTTCTCAGTGGTGCATTGAGAAAGAAAAGTTCTTTCCACTGCAGGAAATGGTAAGTTCTGTCCTACGTCCTGCACTATTTATAGGGGACCCACATCCTCCATCCAGCCTTTAATGCTGGTGAACTTCCATAACTTCTTACCAGTGGGAATCTCTTTCCACCTCAAGCTGCTGGAAAGCATTAGCCCATAATAAAATGACTTCAGTGAAAGGCCATCTTCAGTGTATGACAAATCTGCCTTTTTGGGAACTGATCATTTCTCTGCTCGGTTACTGTGAACCTACAGAACTAAATCAGAATAATTACACAGTGATGTACATACTTCTATTATTTTATTAATTTTTTTTTTTTGCCAGCACAGAGTGAATTAAAAGGTTTAATTTTCTTTTGTGGCACTCAGTCTGGCTAACTGATGTAATTTGGGAAGCTTGCTCAGATGTATTCTGTAAGATGTTCTGTGTCTGTCAAACAAGAAATACCTACAAACAAACTCATCTCCCTCTGTTCTCTGCACCTGAGCTCAGGAAGAGAACGTGTTCAGAGTGAGTATCCAGAAATCTGATGAAAAACAGGAAAAGCCTCAGCCTTAACCATCCAGAACAGGGGAATTCAACAGATTTCTTCCCACTTTTTTTTCCTCTCTAGCAGATGAAATATTTATTGCTCAGCAATTGCAGAAAGAGAAAGTGTTTTGCATGTTTTGCATCCCTAACACCTATTTCCCTTGGCACAGATTAAGAGGGCAGCAGAATTACCAGGCACCTCTAATGAGCCAAGAGGTCATAATTTATAGATCTGCCTTGAGAGACACAGGCCTTGCCATCTGCACTGCACTTTGCTGGGTGTCAAACTTAGTTTAGGAAAGCTGATTTCACCCTGCTTCAAAGTAAGAAATCTCCTTCTGCTACCTCGTGGCACCAAGCCAGCCTGGTTCTCCCCCTGCTGCTCTTGGGTGCTGCCCTCAGAGCACACCTGGAGGCTGCAGGTACAGAAACACCTCCTTAGCCCCTGGGACCTTGTGGGAATTTTCCATGTTTATTTGGCAGAATCCATTCTGTTCAACCTGGATGTGGTGAGAGATGTAGAGACTCACAGAACCCCAGGATATCCTGGAAGAGACACCAAGGTCAACCCTGCACAGGACACCCAACAATCTCATCCTGTGCCTGACAGCATTGTCCAAACACTTGCAGAACTCTGGACACTGAGAGATACTGCCCTGAGCTCACTTGAAAATGCAGTCAGCCTTGCTGGTGTCTGAAGGGAAAAAAAATAATTTAAAGGAAGGGGCAGCAAGAAAATGTTGTGTTTCAGGAGGTTTAATTCTGTATTGGGTATTGGTGGATAAAACATGTTTGTAAGGGAGTCCAGGGTCTGTCCATGTCATCCATTTCAACTTTGCTCACCAGAGATGCCATCCCAGCACCTGGACAGAGAGGTCAGAAGTCTCACAGCAAAGTTTTCACAGATTTCACAGATTCTTTGGAGTAGGAAGGGACCCACAAGGATCATCAAGTCCAGTTCTTCATAGAATGGCCCATCTGGGGATGGAACCCCTTGGTGACATCAGCACCATGTTCTGACCAAGTGACTGTGCTGGGATCACTGCAGTTTATTTGTGTGACAGTGTGTTCCTGACACCCCAGCTGTGCTGGATTCATGCCCCCAAAATCTCAGAATCATAGAATTGTTAGGAGACCCTAAAAATCATCCAGTTCAACCATTACCCCAACACAACCATGTTCACCACTAAACCCTGTCCCCAAGTGCCACATCCACACAGCTTTTGAGCATCTCCAGGGATGGTGGCTCCACCACTGCCTTGGGAAGCCTCTTTCAATGCCAGACCACCCTTTCAGGGAAGAAATTTTTCCTAATACCCAACCTAAATCTCTCATAGCACAATTTGAGACTATCTCCTCTCACCCCATCACTTGTTATCTGGAAGTAGAGACCAATCCCCAGCTGGCTATGCTTTGTAAACAATTTCCAAAGAAAATAACTGTTCTGATTCCCTCCTTAAGGAATATTAATACCACATTCAGCTTCTTCAGAGCTGTGGCCTTTGCTTATGGCAAATGTTTGAAGAACCAGTGGGAGCCAATTCACCCCTGGGAATGTTCCCAGTGGAATTGGCAGCAGAAACACAACTGTGCCAAGAAATGGCCAGGCTTCTGCTCTGTGGGGACTCCAGGGCATTTGGGAGACTGCTTGGTATCTGATCCTGCTGGGAAAAAAGCATGGAAAAAACAACAACCTCCATCCCAGGAGCTGTGTCCAGCCATGCCATAACAAAAGTCCTTACTCTGAGGTAAGGACAATTCCAGCTGGTGAATTCCAGCTCTGAGAAGCCCAGATTTCTCTGGCTCAGCCATTCCCAGACAGTCCACGGGCAGGTTTCTCTCCCATGGGATGGAATACAGTTTTCCCATTCCCACACATTGTCTGTGAGCAGGGGAAAGCTGTGCTGGGATCAGACATGGAGGTGACTTGTTCATCATGTCTCCTGCAGCACTCACAGAGCAGAAACCCACAGTGTGCTGTTCTGTGTTATCCCAATTAAAAGGTGGGTTGTTTTGGTTTTTTTTTTTCCCTAAGAGAAATACAAACCTCAAGCTCTCTCTTTCTCTTTAGCACTGGAGGGAAGGGACGCTCTATAACCAATATGCTCCTTTTAAAAGAAAGCTGTCCATGGGCTCTGTGGGTTCCTTGGCATGTTTTCTACATTCACTATTTATTTCTCCCTCCTGCCTGCAGCTTCAGTTGGAGATAATTGCTCTTTCTTTGTCATCATGCAAGGTGAGCCTGCTCCCCAGTGTGCTTGAGGACCTTCAAATACTCCCCAGTTAGCCCAGGAGCAAGACAGAATGCATTGTAAAACAGTTGCTTGCCACCCCCAGCAGAATTTGAGCACAGGAAATACAAGATGACAGATTGTTCAGTCCCTAGGTAGGCCAATTAAAGGGGGAAAAAACCCAACTCAGCAGCAAAGGCTGTGCTGTTACAGCTGGGAAAGGATTGCTTGAGAAAAAGGACTTCAGTGTCATCTAATTTTTGGAAATTGGTAGTTGCAGTGGGAGAGGCTTAGAACAATGTCCTTTTTTGTTTGTTTATTTTGAAAGGAAACTTTGGTCTCCCCAGAATTGCATCTTGTGTACGGCAGCGTGAGGGAGCGATGGGGAATCGCCCTGCCTTGCTGCCAGCCGAGTTCTGCTCATCAGCTGGAGATCCTGGTGTCAGTCAGTGTCAGCTCTTGGAACAGCTGAGATATCCCTTGATCACATGCAGAAATGTGTCCCCGGAATGGGCTGAGTAAACTGGAATTTGGAAGTATCACCAAAATGTTGCTTTGAGAAGTTTGTGACCCAGGTGATTAAAGATGTGTGTAGAAACAGGAGCTGAAGCTTCTGGTTTGCCAGCAGAGAGGTTGATATTGTACTCTGCCTTCACTGAAAGAGTGGCTAAGCTTTGGAACCAGCTCTGCAGGGGAGTGTTGGAGTCACCATCTCTGGAAGTGTTGGAAATACGAGTGGAAGTGGCACTTTGTGTTTTGGATTATTGGGCACTCTGGAATTAGGTGGGAGGTTGGAGTTGGTTATCTTGGAGGTCTTTCCCAACCTTAATGTCCCTGTGATCCTGTGGGTGGTTCAGGCACTGCCCTGCAAGCTGCCTTCCAGAATCTGAGCAGTGAAATGAGCCTTCATTTCCCATCTGAGAAGCAAAGTGCAGAGGTCAGCCCTGATAGGATTTGCTGTAGTTCTGCATATCCCAGGAAAGAGGAGGATCCCTCCAAAGGCTGGGGCTGCTTTGGATGGAGGGACAGAGCTGGGGCCCATCCACTCACCCCTGGGCAAACACCACACCAGCAATTGCAGGGAGGCGTTGCTGTGCTCAATAAAGGATCCATCGCTGCATTCCAGGCAGAGCATCCAATAAATGGGAAAACATTCTGCACCCATAAAACCCAGTGATAACTAAAACACAAAGCAACTGTGGCTGGAGCAGCTCTACTCCAGCCCTATAAAATGAGGAGTCACACAGAGATTTGGAATAAGCTGTTTTTTCCCCAACCTGGCAAGTGTTGTGTCAAGCAGTAAATCCCAAAGCCAGGAAGCCTGGGGGTACTGCCTTGGGAGCTGTAAGTTTGACTGTGATAACCCAGAAAAGGGCAAGGCTGTGAGTTAACACAGCCAGGCTCCTGCATTACACACTGCCTCATCATCCCTCAGACAGTCAGGGGGCAGAGCAATCACATTTACATTTCTCTTCCCTGTCACCAGAGGTGTCAGTGCTCCAGCTGCTGACCCGATCCTTCCAATGACCATTGCATCACTGCCCTCTGGCTCCCAGCTGCTCCATTTAAAAGTCATTACTGGACTGCAGAGATACTCTGGCTTTTCCTTTTTAGGCAAAAACAAACAAACAAATAAAATATTCAGCTTTGCCTGCGTGGTCTCTTTGTGGTTTTGAAGAGGAAGGGGAGTGGCAGGGATTTTTTTCCCAGTCCCTGCCATGAAGTGTTTCACTCGCTTTTCCCAAAGTGCTTGTGATTTGAGGCAAGACCAAAAAAAAACCTATTAAAAAGTGCTAATCTTTCAGCCAGTCTATCTGACAGACACATGAAAGAGGGACATGTCTTTATTTGTTATCCAGTAGGGCCAAAATTGCAATCCCTAGCGTAGAATTGATCTGTTTTGCAAGTACTGGCAGGACAACAAAGAAACTTTTTTAAGCCTGTGGCTCAGTTTATAGGAATAAATGCAAAACATATAAGAAAGGTATGAGAAGGGATCTGGATTTTTCCTGCTGTTTTGCAGAGAAAGGTCACGACAGTGTTCTTGTGGTCTGATTCTGGTTTTGCCTCAAGGCTTTCCAGCAGCAAGGCCTTGGAGTGTCCCATGTCTTTAACTTCCATGTAAATTCTTTTCAGAAATAACACAAAGAGCCCTCCCACCATTTTCTTCAATGGACACTCAAGGGCTCTCAATGAAGACCTCAAATACACCAGACATTTGAGACCTCTGAAACAGCCCAGAGAAGCTGTGGCTGTCCCTGGATCCCTGGAAGTGTCCAAGGCTGGGCTTGGAGCAGCCTGGGATAGAGGATAGTGTAAGGTGTCCCTGCCCTTGGTGGATGATCTTTAAGGTCCCTTCTAACCCAAAGCATTCTCTGATTTTTTGATTCAAACAAGAATGGGAGGTTTTAAACTACCAGATTTTCACATCTGGCCTAATTAAAGTCTCATTTTTCCCAGGATCCCCACAGAGGAGTATGAAAAATTACCTTGGTGAAGTTACCTGATGTCAGCACACCCTCCTGATAGTCTGTCATTGCAGAGGCAGCATCCTCCTATTGTCCAGCTCTTGAAGGATTCCACCCACTGGCTTGATTAATATGCACCATGGGATTTATTTACTCACATTAGCAGGAGAAACTGGTGACTTTAAAATCCAAATTTTGCCACCTATGGAAAGGAAAAGATGTTTAGGTCATACCATGGGAGACCTGGATCACAGAGATGAATTCTCTAATCCTTTCCAATTGACACAACTGCACCTCTGGACTCTCAAGTTGATCAGAAATATTTGAAATAACTAATTTTTCTCCTCAAATGAGTCATGGTGTAAATTTCTCACCTATATTTTTTTAAAGATGCGATTTAATTTCATCAAACAGGCAAAAGAGAAACAATATTGAAACAAAAGGGGGTGCTGAGAAAGTTTTCCCAATGAAAATTGCCACAGCACAGAAATGAATCTGTCCCACAGTTCACATCTACAATTTGTGAAATGTTTAAAAACCATTCCCACTAAATCAGCGTGATAAATGCATTTAAACGTTGGATAAATAATTCTGAGGAGTAGCAGGCATCTTGTTTTTAATTATGGCACTGTCACTTGGGAGCCTGAAGGCTCCTATGCAAATTCACTTCTTCATCACCTGCTCCACACCTGTCTGAGCACTTGTCTTCTCCTCCCAGGAGACAGCAATAGTAAATAGGAGGTGTTTTAATTTCTCCTTTCCTAAGGGATAAACTGGCTTCTGTTTACCTCCTGCTGCTGTGCTCAGGAGCATAAACACCCAGGCAGGGCAGACAGCGTGCAGGGTCTTGCTGGTGGGTCAAATCCTTGGAATATCAGTACATGCACGACCCAGATCTTCAAAGGGACTTGACTCCTGCTGTTTGAATTTGATTTTGGGGACCTGGGACATTGTTGTAAATTGATGTTCCACTCCCACGCTCATACATCACAAGTGAGAATTTGATTTAAGGTCTTATAGAACTTAACTCTTGAGAATGTTACCACTCAGAAACATGACTTATCTCCACTAAACAGCCTTTAAAAATGATCACAGTCTGGCTCCATGCCTGGAACCAAGATGAAAGGCAATCTCTTGGCCTGGGAAGAACCAGACAAGCCTTGCAAGGTTAATTTTCAGCCATTTTCATCTGCTGTGTAAAGAGAAGATAAGGGAAAGACAGGAATCAGGACTAATAACAACCTGTGCTTTCTTGAAGCTTCTAATCTCCCTGTTAAGTAAATTAATTTTTATATAAGGGGATTTATAAGAAAAGCATTAATGTTTAATTACACTTAGTGCTTTGCTGCTAAGGGCAATGCCAAAGCAGATGTTTTTGTTGATGTCTGTTGTTTTAATTGCACACATCTCAGGAATGTCTGAGGGATATAAGGGAGAAAGAAGAAGCCTTGCTTTCAGAAAAAGGAGAAGAACTGGACTTCTGGGGGTACATCTGCAGTGCTTGAGGTCACCTGAGTTTACCTGGACAGTGCTTTAGGAGCATCTGGAGTATTTGGGGTGCAATCTGCCCAGGTGGTGGCAAATCCCAGTAAATTTTATTTACTGCTGAAGTCCTTTGCTGTTTTGCCAGTTTTGCAGCTGGCAGAGACGTCCACTTCTTCTGCAGTGGTCAGACCAGAGTGCTCCACTGCCAAAAGGGGTGGGAAGCAGCAGTGTGGGCAGTGTTCTTTTTCTGGTGCTGGGGCTGGAAACCATGGGAAGAGAGCTCCAGGAACAGCACCTACCTGACATGAGAACTACAGTAAATAAAGAGCAACTTTGAGGGAGGAACTGGGATAAAAAGGCATGGATGGATGGATTAGTCTGGGAAAGAGAGGCTGAGGGAGCTGGGGGGGCTCAGCCTGGAGAAAAGGAGGCTGAGGGGTGACCTTGTCACTCTACAAATCCCTGACAGGAGCCTGCAGCCAGGTGAGGGTCAGTCTCTCCTCCCAGGTTACCAGGGACAGCACAAGAGGACACAGTCTTAAACTGTGCCAGGGGGAAGTTTAGGTTGGACATTAGGAAGAATTTCTTCACAGAAAGGCCATTGGCTGTTGGAATGAGCTTCCTAGGGACGTGGTGCAGGCACCAGCACTGGTGGTGGTTAAGGAAAGACTGGACGTGGCACTCAGTGCCATGGTCTGGTTGACAAGGTGGTTTTAGGCCACAGGTTGGACTCAGTGATCTCAAAAGCCTTTTCCAACCCATTGATTCTGTGATTCTATCTGCAGCAAGGCTGAGCAGGGCTTTGCAGGGCTTTGGGGCTCCTCCCCTTACCTGCCATTGCCAGATAAAAGGCTGCTGGTTCTGGGTTTATCCCACCACAGCATGGGCTCTGGAATAGGGAAAGGTTTTCTCAGGGGCAGGACAGTGACACCAGAGAGCACAGTCACATCTTTGGGATGTCTGGATTGGAGTCCAGGGGAACCATTGTTTATCCTTCTTGGGCCAGGCCAGGAGCTGCCTCACTGAGGGGCAGCTCTAGGAGACCTGGGAATATTCCAAAATAGAGGCAACAAGAGTCCCTGGACACAGAGATCCATGAGCAGCCCCAAGACTGCTGTTTGGGGAGGCAGGAGGACAAACTCAGAGGCACCACTCCCTTAGAGATGCCTGTGCTCAGTCAGAAGAATTCCTGCTTAAGAGCAGAGAGTTTTCAGCAGCTGAGCTGGAAGCAAAGCAGATGCTCAGCCCAGCCAGGAGGCCATTACTCTGTGATTATTATTTCCATGTGTTTAATTTCCAGCTCTCTGGTGCCTGTCAGTGATGGATGCCGTGACAAAAAAGTCCTCAATCCTGCAGATAACTGAAAGCACACGGTAATCCTCTCCCTTTATTCTAGTAAATCTCTATTGTCCAGGTAAACCATCTGGTCATTATCCCATATCCACACTTAGGCCCTGGAGGAATAAGTCCAAGTCAGGAAAATCCACTGCTGAGCTGACAATGAGGGGTGACACGTGGTAAAATTAATTATTTTTTTATAGTTGGGAGCATTAAAAAGCCATTCAGCTAAATGAAGTTGTTGTTATCACAAATAAATTACAGTTCAGCAGGAAAGAATTACATTGAAAACTGATTGGCTGTAAAATTAATAATGTTTTGGGCAGTGTGCCTGCTCTTGGCACTTCCCTGAAGTGTCAGCCTGTGGCAGGGCTCACACCAGCCCGGATATCCACACCCCACCTTCCAGAAATGATGTGCTAAATCTTGCCCTGGGTATCTGGCACAAATTCCCAAATATTGTGGAAGAAATGTGGGATCTGGGCAGAGCTCCTCAGGGCACATTTGCCCGTGTGGATGGCTGGCAAAATACCTGTGTGCCTCTTCCACCCTCAAAAGAGGGAGAAGGAGACCTTGAAAAAGGAATTTCCACATCAGCTCTCCCAGTTCTGACGTGTGGTCACATTGACAGGAGGAGAGGAGGGTTTTGTTTGCCCAAAAGTGAATTTTAGCTTGAGACTCCGGAGTTTCATGGAAGTGTTGTCTCTGAGGCAGCTGCCAATAACTTGAGGAATAGTGGGCACATCTTCCTGGTGCCAAGTGCTCTTAGATAAACAATTCCAGCAGCAAATAAGAACCAAGACAACCTCCTTCACATGGAAGCTACCCCAGAACCTGCCTGTTGGTACAGGATGTGTCTTCGTGCAGGGAAAACCCAGTTTTCTTGAACAGACCCCAGAATCCTTGGGTTTCCATGAGATGATCTGAGTGTGTTGTGTGTGCTCAGGGCTTTTTTTTTCCTCCTGTTCCATCAGAATGTGCCTGTTTAGGAAAACAAGAGCAGGATTTTTTGCATGAGGATTTATTTTCATGGTGAACTCTCATTTCTCAGCACTGAGGGTGGCTCTGGGGTCCGGACAGGATGGACACAACCAATATCCTTCCCCAGCTTCCACATCAATAACTCCTGTCAAAAGTTTGGTTACTTCCAGTCCCCATCTCTGTCAGCTTTATCCTCCTGCCCATCCCATTAAACAGGACTGATTTCCACCAGAAACTCCCCAGAGTGGTTTTGCTGATGTCAGAAAATCCAGTTCTTAGTCCAGATTGCACGGACACAGCAGTTAAATACCAGGGTTATGGTGTCATTAAAATTGTGCAGAGAAGGGAATGTGTCCTAACGAGGCTCTTTGGAATGCGTGTAACTGTGTCAGTCGAGTCTCTTTCAGCAAATATCATGCCATAAAAACGTCTCTGAAGGTTATATATATATTCAAGGAAGAAACAGTAAGAACCATCTGAGTTCACAAATCCTCTGCTCCACAATAAATGTCTCATCTGTAGTAATCATTCATTTTTAAAGTTGTTCAAATCTAAAATTGACTTGAAGCTATTTCTTGTTTCTTCAGTTTCAGAACCAACTGCAAGAGATTTATCTTCTTCCAAATTGTCTTTGCAAACTGTCAGTACCAAAAGGCAATTAAGCTGGAGCTCAGTGAGGTATGATGAAATAAAAATTAATTAGAAAAGGCATGTTCCAAAAAAAAAAATAGTTTTCTGGCAAAAATACATCTGTCTTTAAATTCAGATGTGCTTCAGGGATAGAGCTGAGCTGTTTGACTCCACTTGTGATATTCCCATCAAACCCATGACACCACATGAGACAAAGCCAAGCTTGCAATTCTTATTTCAGTATTCCAGAGTATCCTGGATTTCCAGGGTATCCTGTAAGTTCAGGTTATAGGTCAGACTTGCAGCAACATCTGGAGCTGATGTGCATCTTCTCAGCTTTTCAAAGGCCACAGCCTCCTGTGGCTCCAGTTGTGTATAAGAAAACCAAAGCTGAGCAGGTTTTACCAATGCTTTTGAAATAAATCCCCATCTCCTCGAGCTGCCATGTTGTGTGGTGACTGTGCACATGCTGAGTGTGACTACACACACATTTTTAAGCTGTTGGTGCCATTGCATAAATCCCAATCCAGACTATTTTAGGTGCTGACAACATGGGAAATGTGTTTTTCCCTCAGCCCGCTGATTTTGGTTCCAGCCTTTTCAGCTCTTGTCTTGAAAAAGTGAACAATGTGAACTGATGAGAGGGAAGCAGGGGAGGCAGCAACATGCAGCACCTTGAAGGGGTGAGGCTGGGTCACGTTTCTAAGGACACTGGTGTTTTCTCAGTGCCATTTCAGGCTCCATAACTGCAGATCCAGGCAGCCCTGGAGGAGGCTGGAGCGAGGCTCTGCCCTTGGATGTGCGTGCAATGGAAAATGACCTCAGCAAAACGAGTTGTCACGGAGCAGTGGGGTGCTGGTGTCGAACTGGAGCCAGCTGCTGTCCCAGCTCACTCGTGCTCACCTCCCTCCTGGTGTTTTCCTTCTCCCTGCTCCCGTGCCAAGGCAGAGGGAAGAATCTTTCCAACACATCCTTAGGGCTGCAGTGGGATCTGGAGGGACACACTCCGCTGATGTAGATGGAAAAGTGGCTGTGGAGGCTGACATCACACGTTGTTCTTGTATTGTTCCCAACAAACACAGCTCATTCATGTGAAACCCCCAGTGCTGATCTTCCCAAGAGGCTGCTGCTGGGACTGGAGGGATTCATGCAAGGACAAATCCCTTGGGAACACTCAAGAGCAGACTGGTGAAAATGGCACTGGCTGCCCTCTCTGTTCCAGGGCTGCAACAGTTCATTTTCCACGTGTTACCTGCTCCCTTGAGTCTTGCACTTTTAGAGCCAGAGGCAAGACAGGCTCTTGGCAGGGACAGGGACTGGAATTCCATGGAGTTCTGGGCTTTCAGCAGAGTGCTTGGATTGCTCGTTTGTGAAGGCTGGTGCTAATGCCAGGCAGCTCTGGATCTATTTGTGTCCTTCCCTGAAGTGAGCAGCTGGTGTGGCATCCCTCACTCCACCCCTCGTTCCGCACGAACCCCAGACAGACCCGACATCCCAGTCGATCCTGTCTGCTCTGCTCACACTTTCTGGGGCTCTTGGCTCCTTTCCTTCTTGGATTTATTGACTCTGTGATGTCTCAGATCTAAAACCCATGACCACTGTCTTGTGCTTCCCTCCAGACTCACACTTTGCCGTTCAGTTCATGGGCCCGTGACCCCTGTGTGCTCCCATCCACACTCGGTGGATTTTGGTTTGTTGGGGTTTTTTTTTCCTACTTTATCCTTGATATAAAAATCATTAGTGATTAAAGCACCTCGACTCCAGCCCATAAAGAGATCAGACTGCTGGCTCTGAAGTTCTATTGGTTCAATTCCTCTTGAATGAAAAATGTTGGCATTTTTGTGAGAGGGCTTTGGATCTGCCCATATGTATATTCATATAAAGTGTATATTGTTCACCAGACAGGAGCTGGTATGAGGGGAGCCAGAGCCAATGCATTATCATGGACACAGCTGCTGGGACCCACTTGAGTCCTCTGAAAACAATAGAATTGAAAAAAAATCTGAAAGGGCCCTGTTTATTCCCATATCCAGAATGTTTGTAAGGGAAAGGATCAAACTGTGGCAGCAGCTGCAGTCAGATGTGCTGCTCCAGTTCCCTGATCCATAGCTGGCATGTCTTGGGCTCAGTTATCCTTGGTCTCCTCTGTGTCTGCAGACTGGCTGGAAATCTAAAGTGGGCAAGGAGTGAAGAATATTTGCTGTGACCAGCAGCAAAGCAGGTAGCAGGAGGAAACACTGATAAAAATCTGCCAGGTGTTACAACCTGGATGAACACAATCACAATGGATGGTTCCTGTCTGGGAACCCCATCAAGGAGGTCCATGCTGGGTCTGTGAGCTGGAAATTTAGATAAAATCTCTCAGTCCCTGGCTTAGACCTGTGTATCCTGTCACTGCTTGCACCTATGCTGCATCCACACGTGACAGGAGGATCCCAGGCTTGTTGCTGGAGGTGCTTTACATGAGCTGGGCCATTTTTCTTGGCATTCCATTTATGACAGAATCATGGAATCATTAAGGCTGAAAAGACCTCTCACATCACTGTGTCCACAGGTGAACCCAGCACTGCAAATCTGCCATAAATCCATGTCCCCAAGTGCCACACAGCTTTGGAACATTTCTGCAGATGGCAATTCCACCAGATTCCCAGGAAATGTCCCAGGGCATTACTATCCACTCAGAGAAGAATCTTTCCCTCAGATCCAATCTAAACCTCCTCTGGAACATCTTGAGGCCATTTCCTCCTGTTGTGTCCTCGTATTTTTGTCAACTTTATAAAACCTGTTCCCTCCTCACAGGGAATATGCATCAGACTCTTTGTGTTTAGGATGCTGTCCTCAGGCTGGAAAGGCTCTGTGGAAACGCTGCCTTCAGAGCAGGAATGCTGCAGAGCCTTTTCCATCTGTGCTGTGTTTGCTGAGGAGGCTGAGCTCATATGTTACCCTGAATTAAAAGCAAGAGCCTCCCTGTGGCTGCACCGTCGCCGTCTCGCTGCCACGGAGCAGGTGAGAGGCAAACACACTGTGGGCAGCCTGTGGTCTGACAGAGACCATCTGTGTGACTGCTGACACACAATTTCAGCACTTTTTGCACCGTTCCCAAGTTTTGTTGTGAGAAGGAGCATGCAGGGGATGCTCAGGAGCTCTAACAAGGCACGGTCAGGGGGCTCTGCCAGCAGACATTTGAGGGTTTGTTGTAGAAGTTGACTTCGTGGCTTCTTGGAATGGCCTGTGCTCTCCATGGACCAGTTATTTTTAATGAACTGTCAGCATTTGGCACAGCAAGCCAAGGAAGGATTAATAAAAACCTGGTGCACGAGCTGGTTGCAGAACTCTGCTAAACATCAAACACCAGGAATGGTGATATGGAATAAATTCACTCCCAGGGTGGGCTGCTCTCAAGCACAAAGCCAAGCATGAAGCACTGAGCTGTCTGCAGGTTCTGTGTTTGTTTAAAATCCAGCTTTTAAAAGCTTTCTACTCAGAGGCCATTTCCCCTCTGATATCCCTCCTGGGATAAGGGACACATCAGATTCTTAAAGCTCAGTGGCAGATGGAGAAGTGGAGGTGTTCCTGACACCCTTACAACCAACCAATGCCTGGAGAAAATATCCCAGCAGTGCCTGCTGGCTCCTGTGCTCCTCTCCTTCCCTGTCCATGGAAGCAAGGGGAGGGCACAGTCTCGTTGCATAAGCACTGTTCTGCAGGCCCTCACCCTGGAGGACCAGGAAATTTAAGGACCTCAATTTTAAGGTCTCCATCCTGCAAGCTGCTCAGAGCCCCACCAGCAGGAGGAGTGGAAGGAGTTTGGCCCTGTTGTGTGTTTGGGACAGGCAGGAGGTTGGTGACACAGCCTGGTCTGGAGGTGCCTGCACAGATTTTTCTTTGCTTTTCGGGCTCGTGTCAAGGAAATTTTTCCAGTTTGATGTGGCAGTGACACTGGGGCTCCCAGAAAAGGCCAAAAATTCCCTTCCACCTTCCCAGACCAATCACAGCCTGCCCCAGCACATCCCTAGGGATTAATACCTGTCTGATTTGCAAGATAGCAGAAAAATCTGTGAGTTACCAATGGGACTCACACAAGGCTGCAGGAAGAGACAAGGACAAGGGAGGCAACTCTGTCCCCTCTGTGTCCAAAGCCAAGGCTTGCTGACATCCCCAGCTGTGCAGCAGGTGTGGGGCAGGGGAAGCACCTCTTCCAGGCTGAACTTGACACCTTGAGCAGAAAGAACTTCCCTAGCTCAGGACCCAGCTGTACCACCCAAGGGAGCTCAACACACTGACAGATGAGCCAAAAACCCACTTGATTTTATCAGGATGTGACAATGCCTACATCAGCCACCAGCAGATGCCTAAGCAGGCTCTGTGTCCTCAGCAAAACTTGGTGACATGAACAAATAAAAAACTTTTCAATTCTCCCATTGCATCACAACACAGAAAAAGCTGAGGTGGCAAAGAAAAGGTTGTGCATGCTGACTTCCAGCTTTAGTAGGACAGGAGATGAAATTCCCTTTCCCTGTTGTGTAAATTGCTGCTCAGGACAATTTTCCATCAGTGTGTCTCAAAAGAGGAGGAGGTCCTAGGAAAAGAGAAAGAAGCAGCTTTCAATTTGGGCAACATCTGCTACCACGGTGATCTCAGGGTGATAACAAGGCCAGGTTGGACAGGGCTTGGAGCTGCCTGGTCTGGTGGGAGGTTTCCCTGCCTGTGGCGGGGGGGTGGAACTGGATGAGCCTTAATGTCCCTCCAAACCAAAGCATTGTGTGATTCTATGGTTACACTTCATTAGTTGTATTTAGATCAAGGTGACAGCAGCAGGGTAAACTGGGATCCAGGGAGCAGCTGCTGGACAGACTTTGTGTCTGAGCACAGCCACTGGAGGAATTCACATTTTGTGTGTGTGTTCTACTAACAAAACAAATCTATGACTACATATATATATATGTATACTTGACTATTTTTATGTATATATTTGTATACAAACATGACACAAACAGACTCCCATCCTGATTAGAATCACAAGATGTCCTGAGTAGGAAGAAACCCATAAGGATCATCCAGTCCAACCCCTGGCCCTGCACAGACACCCCAGCAATCCCACCCTGTCCATCCCTGGCAGCGCTGTCCAAACACCCCTGGAGCTCTGGCAGCCTCAGGAATGTGCCCATTCCCTGGGGAGCCTGGCCAGTGCCCCACCATCCTCTGGGAGAAGAATCTGCTCCTGATCTCCAGCCTGGCCCTCCCCTGCAGCAGAGTTTGGTGAGAGGAGCACTGAGGTGAGGCTGAGCACCTGGTCTCAGTGTGTCAGGGCTGTGCTCTCTGCCCATTGTGAGCAGCCTGGGCACACCCATGGGTGAACCCCTCTAATATCCCTGGGTCTGGGTGTGTTCCCATGGGGAATACAGGCTCAGCCCCACTGCAGGCAGGACATGAAGCTGTGTCAGCCTCACCTCTGCCAGGTGACTGGGTTTGGCATTTCCCAGCAATTAGGAATTTCACAGCAGCTCAAGCCTTCCTGAAAACCCACATATGGTCTGCTCTCTGCAGAGTGGCTTTTTGTTTGCTTATGATATTTTCATTCATTTTACTCTTCTCTTTCTTGCTCTCTTCCTGCAGTCCCTGTGGTATTAGCCTGGCAGTGTCGCTCTGTGCACAAGTGGTGGTGAGACACAGTTCCCTTCCTGCTCCTCCAGACAAATCCCACTGAGCTGTTGTGCAGAAAAACTCAATTCACAGTTTTCTCCCCATGGTATTCCTAAGGTATTTCCAGCCTACCAGAGTTAGAAACAACTAAGTTCTCCCTGACAGGCACTATTTTTGATATAAAGGCCCTTGCTTGCACATGCTACTTACACCAAATTGCATAAACTCAGCCCCAAAGTGACTTACAAATTATGATGACAGTTTAATCACAAGAACAAACTGCAGCTTTAAAACCCTGTAATTTAAATTGTCTGTAAGTAGGATTTGAATCTAACAGTCTACCATTTGAGGCTCAACAGCGCAGTAATTGCAGCTGTACACAGAATACACTCAAAGCACTGGGGGGGAAAAAAAAAGAAAGAAAGAAAAGCCATGACAACAATGCCAGAAAAAGTAATTTCCACACAGGTCAAGCACTCTGAGGTGCTGGGCACTTCTGCAGCAACATGAGCTTTTCCCATCTGGCTGTGCTTAACAGAGGTAAAACAGGAAGGAAGAAAATCCAAGCCAATACAGGAATAAGAACAAATCCTATTGATCCCAGAGAAGTTGTGCACTCCCCTTCCCTGGAAAAAGGCCAGGTTGGATGGGATTTGGAGCAACCTGGGATAGTGGAAGGTGTCCCTGCCCATGGCAGGGGTTGGAAATGGATGAACTTTAGGGCCCCTTCAAACCCAAACCTTTCTAGGATTGGTTTTGTTCACACTACAGTAATTTTAATAACACCAGAGATTTTATATTTCTAGAAACAACCCCTTGCTCAGGGCATAAGCTTTAAACTGGCTTTCCACAGGATTTACATCAAAAAATCTTTGAAACTTTTGATTGAAAATATTAAAGCTCCTTATTTCCTTGACTGCTAACAAAGATGCACTGGGTCATACAGACTGATCTGCTCAATTCATGTTGTGTGTCCTCTAAGCCCAGCACCAAGGGTCAAACAGAACCTTTTAACTCCCCAGGAGATGTTACTTGTGCAGGATATGACAGGAGGAAAAGCTCCAGTACAGCAGCAGCTCTCAAAAGAAGAGTTTGAATGGCAGGCCCAGGTTGTCCCATCAGGTGAGAGAAATCTTTTGATCATGTGTGGAGAAAAACCCAAGAAAAGAGATCTCTGTCTTATGGGGAGCTGGATGTTCCCAGGACCAGGGTGCAGCAGAAAAGAGCACAAACAGATTAAGGATATGCAGCAGAGAAGCATGAAAATGAGCTCAGGGCATGGTTTTGATATCCAAGGATGACACAGATTCAACAGAGGAAAGTCTAACAGGGAAGAGCTGATGAAAACACAGGAGTGGGGAGGGGGAAAATGAGCAGCTGCATCTGAAACCTGGTGAAATGTAGGTGGCAGTGACCACTGTGTCCTGTGAACCCAGCCCACCGAGGCAGGACCAAGCACACCAGGAGCATCCCTGTTTGCCCAGCTGTGAAAGGCCTCTGGTTCTCCTCAGTGCCATTTATCCTTGAGAGCTTTCCTCTGAGTCCAATTGAAATGTTCACACAGCATTTTCCTTCCGTTTTTGTGGTTCAGTGGATTTGTCTTCCCTTCTGCAGTTTTCCACTCTGGCACATGGGTCAGGTAAAGGACAAACTCCCAAGCCAACATGGTTTTGGGACTGTTCAGCTCCAGGCAGATTTGTTCAAATATGCTGCAATTTCAGACTTTGTCATCATCTAAATTCAGCATTTTTTTGGTGAGCAGGGTGAGAGTGCTATTTCAGCTGAGTCCTTAAGCAAACTCAGCTTCTTAAGACTTTGTGTCCACCTGTTCACTTCCATCCATTTTTGAATATAAAGAAATTTAACAGAGCATTTCTTTCAAGTGTTGCAAAAATCAGCACCTGGGTGAGGGGGAGAAACCCAAATCAGGGGCCACTGAGGAAAAAAAGCAGGAAGCTTTCAGGTTAACACTTTATTTTCCAGTGCCTGTGGTTTTCGTGTGTCACTCTGGAATCCCTGCAGTCTCAGGGCTGTGGGGGAGGACTGAGATATCTGGTGGGTTGTGGTGGGCTGTGGTGGGCTGGTGTAAGAGAAAACAGCCTGAAAATCTGGAGGAACTTGGGCTTCTCAGATCCCACTTCTTGATTTTCCTTCGCAGGACATCTGCCCATCAAAGAGGCTGCCAGGGGAACAAAGCTGCCTCGAAAAGCAGAACGAGGTTTGGAAATAATTCTGCTGATTTCAGGAGGCAGAAACAGCTCCTGCACACCCTGGGGCTGCTCATGTTTCTTGAGAAGACAGTGGGCAGAGGTTTGGTGCTGATCTGAAATGCACATCCTTGAGCAAGCAGTGGAGAGCAGAGGGCAAAGCGATGCTAGAGGGCAAAAACACATGAAATTTGCCAAACTGAAGGTCAGACCCAATATTTTGTTGAAAATAATCCCTTTTCAGGTCACTTCTGGTGAAGGGTTTTTCAGCATGGGCTGGTTTCAATTCCATTCTTCCAGTCTGTGGAATTGATGTTTCCAGCTCCCACTTAGCACTTTTCAGCATGAATTAAAAATCTGACAGCTTGTCTTGTGGCTGCTCTTCCCTCTGCATTGCCAGGGTGAGGTTAAAGAAGGATTAAGGACAGTTTAGAGGGCCAAGGAGCGTTGTGCAGCGGGAGGAAATAATTTGCTGCTAATGCACACGACAAAGTGAAACATTAAATGTAAAGGTCATTTTGGGGGTTGGAAAGGAATCAGTGCATTTCTAAATCTCTGCCTCATATGCCTCAAAATGACTGAATATCTCAGGAGACAAAAGGCATCTGGAATATTTGTAAAAGTCTGCAGGAGAGCCTCATGGGTTGAGCAGGATAATGAAGATCTCGTTCTCCAGCCATGCTGGCTGGTGCTGGAGACCAAAAACAAAATTACAATATTGGGCAAACGTTTGGCCAGAGTCCTCTGAGGTAAACAAGGAAAAAATACTTTCTTTTACTGGACTTTTTCTGGGGGAAAACCGCCAAAGATTCAAGTTTAAAGATGAAGACATTGATTCTGATGAGATGCAAAGAGTCCACATGCTGTGACTGGAAGATGGTTTCGTGTTAAGCAGTGTGAAAGCAGCTCTCAGGAACAAAAAGCACTGAAGACTTTAAGGAATTTTATGAGAGAAGAGCTGGAAAATGCCACCAAATTATGAAGAGCATTTAAATCATTAATTAAAAGTCAGTTCTACAATGCAAATAAAATATAGATCACAAACTTCAGCTGGAAGGGGAGGTTTTAGAGCACAAACTGTGCAGCACCCCTGAACCAGAGCACAGTGACCCAATCTAATCCTGAGGGATGAGACCAGAACCTTTAAAAGGAAGCTCTAAGTGAGTGGAAATCCCAAACAGGAGGTTTTAGACTTGTCAGAGAGAGGGAGCTGAGGGGAAGAGCCAGGATATACTCAATTTGTGGGTTATTTTTTTATCATCTTTGGGAAGAGTTCTTAAAGAAGGAGACAGGCTGAACTACAACAGACACATGTAGTAAAGCAGCATGCAGAATTTGGAGAACTGTGCAGAAGTGAGGCCAAGCTGTGGCCAACCTATCAAAGTAACATTTTATCTGTAATTTTGAGCCCTTTCAGTTTATTTTTCTGTTTACCCAACACCTTTGTTTCTCTTTGGTGCCCATGTTTTTGTCTCTCTGCTTATTCTCATTACTCAGCTCTGGAACACTTCCAATTGGGCCACATTTTTCTTGACTTCTTGCTAATTCTGTGGGTTTTGTTCTCGACATTTTGCTGAGGGCTGTGGTTTGCTGCCTTGGGCTTAACAGGACTTCAAAACCATGGTGCTCACTGGGTAAGATTTGCTGTGACTGAAGGTTTGTTATTGACACCTGAGAGTTGAACCCAGAGCCTTTCCATTGTTGTCTGTTAATTAAGGTCAGGTATGAAGGGAATATCAAAAAATGCCTGTAGGTTTTCACTTGGGTGTTATTTTCTTTGCTTCATATCAACAGGGGTTTTTTTCATCAGTAGAGGTGAAGTGGAATTTCTCTGCATTTTGCTCCTTCTGCTTCAATCTCTTTTGTCAAGGCTCCTCCTTTCTGGGGTTGCTGTGTTTGATGCTGGCTCAGAACAATACACCCACACCCTTCCTTGCGACCTCGTGTTCTTACAAATTGAGCCTGCTGGCAGCACAAGGGGTTGTTGCTAATAAACAGGGAGTGTGGAATCGTTTATTTCCATCTCAGGTAAAAAAGCTGAACTGTGTGGGCAGGCAAGGCAGGTGCTAAATTAATCAGACATGGAGATTTATTCACACAGAGCAGCGTGGAGCTGCTGCTTTTCCCAGCGAGCCCCAGCCCAGCCACCATGGTGCTCCCTCCCTCACCAGTGCTCCCCAGCACCACCCCCAGAATTAAATATCACCTGTCTGCTGAGTTCACCAGGCTCTGAATCATCCTCTGTAACCTGCCTGGGGCTGGCTGGAAAGTTTTCTGGCAAAATGATGTGGCTTTGGGACAGCAGTGATTAAAACTTGGGCGAAAGATGCTGCTGGGCAGGACTGAGATCACACACCGTCCCTGGGTGTCCTCTTATCTCAGTTTTTACTAAATTCTTCTTCTTCAAGCCCCATCCTTGTCCTGGAGCTCATTTTGGCAGCTCCTCTGGGGCTCTGCCCTGTTTGCTCAGGATATTCTTGGTGAAGGACAAGACCTGCTGTTCACTCACCCCCTAAGCATCAGCTAGAAATAAAATAAACAGGATTACATCCTCCAGTCACCCATACGGTTTTCCTAAAGTCCCTTACACTTCCCTTCAGGGTCTGGTAACAAAATGATCTTTTCTTATTTTTAGTTTGGAGTGTTTCTGGCTGTTTCCCTCCTTTTAAAGAAACTAAAATAGTAGTGCTTCAGATTAGTAAACATAAAGGGTATCCTCTGCAGGAGGCACTTCATGATTATCTGCTGGTAAAGGTTCCAGGACATTATGAAAACTACAATTTAAATACACATTAGCTGTTCTTCATGGTAAGGCTTCCCTTAAAACTGTTTTGAAATCACACACACAAAAAAATTACATTATTCTCAAAGGTTTGTTCAGCAGTGACAAGTATGCCTGTAAAAAGCAAGGTATTATTAGCTCTAAAAAGAGATCTTTTATTTAAAAAAAAACCTCAAAAGATGGGGATATACTTCCTGATAAACAAGTATCCTGCCCTTCTCTCATAAAATACTCAACCAGTTAAAGGGGAAAAAAACCCAGCAAATTTAAAGAAACAATGAAATCCTCTTCAGAACTGTTCCACCAAAGTGGGTCAAGTTATTTCCAGGCTGAAGTAGTGAGAGATTTCACCAGGAACAGGAAACACTGATGTGGCCAGATTTGCAAACTTCACTGATTTGGAGAGCTCGGGGGCCCGGAGCTGGAGGTGGGTGAGGAACTCTGTCCATGGCTCTCTTGTTTTCCTTGGAGGATGGAGCCACTTCAGGAAGTCTTTACCTATTGAGACAAGGACAGATTGTCTCACATACCAGTATTTAACATCTCCCTGTTTTAGAGGTCTTTATGATGATTTCAGAGGGCTGATTAAAGGTGTTGGCTGGATGGAAAATCCATGATACTGTAGGATTAGGGTTTGGAGCAGGAGGTGAGGAGTGGGCTGTGCTGGAGGTTCTGAGATTGGACTCAGAATGGAGGGCTGAGAGATGGGAGATGGGAAAAGGAGCATCACTTTAAACATTTCTGTCCATTTTAATATTTAACTGTCTTCCACTTGTAAAAACTCTCTTAAATCTGAAGGACTGGATGCCTCAAGCAACCATGAGCTCCAGTGGTGACTCAAGTATTTAATTTGAATTCATCCATTTAACTTTAGGAGTTCAAATATTGAACATTTGGCCCCAGGTTTAGCATAACACCTCATGGTATGCATAGGAAATATATGAAATAGATCTTTGAAGAAAACAGATATCTATTTACTGGGAAATGTGTGTATTTGAAATGAAATTGTGATTGACTGGGATTATGCTTTTGTCAGGCTTTATAGTTAAATATTATTATAACACTGTCCTGCCTTAATTGATGTCCTCACCAAAAGCTGATAAAAATACATCCCATTTGCAGCTCTTGGTTGATTCCCCATGGAAATTTGAAAGCTGTTGGTTTAACAGGAAAAAAAAATCTCTGCATTGCATCTCTCCTGTCAGACACTGTGATATGACCAAGAATAGCTGAGATGTGTAACTAAGATTTAGCCCAGTGTGCTTTTTCCCTGGATATCATCCTTGGTGTTTCCCATTTGGTTTTCCCACTCCACCCAGCCTCTACAGACCCAAGAGTGTTCCCTTTACAGAAAGATTTCACGTGTTAGCACAGATAGAGAAAATCTAGAGAAGAAGGAAATCCCTTCCTGTTTGCTCCTATTGTGTCACAGAATCACTGAGTGCTCTGGGCTGGGAGGGACCTGAAAGATCATCAAACCCCAATCCTCTCGTCCTTGCCCAAGAGCTGGATCCTACTGCAGAAGGAGCAGCCCCATTATTCTGCCTCAGATGACTGAAGTGTTAAACCTCAGCTTTGCAGTTCCTTAGGGAGAGGCCCTGACTGGGAACTGAGAGCCTGAATGGGATTTTTGGGGTGGTTTTTGTGTCCAAGACAATATGAAATGATCCCTTTCTCTGTTTTACAGGTTGTTTTACAGATCCTTAAATGTCTAGACAGAGACCAGTTGGGTTAAGAAATTATTTAAATGTAGAATACATAGAAATTAAATTATTTGTCTGAGGTTACAGATTGTGGAGAAGAGTTTTGCTTCGACCTCACTCCGAAGACATCAGGATAACTCAGAATCTCTCCATGTTCTTTACTTGATTCTCCTGTTTTTTAACCAGCTGTCAGTGAATATCACAGCTCCACTAAAAGTCACCTATCATTCTCATGCACCTGTCATTTGTAGGTGTACAACATTTATATTAAGAACAGGAATTGTGGCAAACATGAAGCCACCTGCAGTGTGCAGGATTAGGCACTTCAGCTCCCCAAAAGGATTAGGAAGTAACTGGGTACCAAAGATGTTGGCAAAAGTTTAATTTATGTTGGTTTTTTTTTAAATCCTCCCTTAAAGAAGTTCTGTGATTTTGTGTGTGTGTGTGTGCGCTCTCCTTTTTTACCAGGGAAAAAAAGAGGCAAATTCTAAGGATGACAGATGACTGATGATTCTGGTTTCCTAAAATGAAACCTCCTCAGAGGTGAGCGACTTGTATTTCCTGAACATGTTTCCTGATAAAGATCTTTCTGTTCTTTGACATTCCCATACATTTTTCACTCTTGGATTTTATTCCTGGCGAGGGCTGCCAGCATTCAGGGATTGCATTTTGCATTCCATAAATCTCGGAATGTACAAAAATGACAACAGCACACATGGGTTTATGTGAGAGCACATGCACACATTATTCATGGCACTGGCTGGATACAGAGCTTTGCTTTTCACTCCCAGCAATTCTTAGCTGAGGCAATCTCACAGCCATAAATTCACTACAGAAAACATGCTAAAACCTAGGCGAGAAATGAAAAGCCTTTAATTCCAAAAGTGTAAATGTATTCAAGCTGAGCTGTGTGAGCAAAATATGGCTTCTAAATTCTCTACCCTGCCCTATTTTATTGCAGGTGCTTCTGACTACAGGACTTTTAAGAGGACAATGCTGAGGCTTTCAGCTCTTACTAAATTATTTTGGCTTTGGCTTGGCTGACCTACAGGACCCCATGGAGCCACTCTTGTGCCAATCAAATGTTCTGGGAACAGGTTGTAAAGAGAGGTTGTGGATTCCCCATCCCTGGAAGCCTTCAAGGACAAGTTCACAGGGTTCTGAATGACCTGCTCAGGTGGAAAGTGTCCCTGCCCATGGCAGGGGGTTGGAACTAAATGATCTCTAAGGTCCTTTCCAACCAAAACCATTCTGTGATTCTGTGATCCTGTGATCCTGTGATTCTGTGGTTCTGTGATTCTGTGATTCTGTGATCCTGTGATTCTGTGACTCTGTGATTCTGTGACTCTGTGACTCTGTGATTCTGTGACTCTGTGATTCTGTGACTCTGTGACTCTGTGACTCTGTGATTCTGTGACTCTGTGATCCTGTGATTCTGTGATTCTGTGATTCTGTGATTCTGTGATCATGTGGTTCTGTGATTCTGTGATCCTGTGATCCTGTGATTCTGTGATCCTGTGATCCTGTAATTCTGTGATTCTGTGACTCTGTGATTCTGTGATCCTGTGATTCTGTGATTCTGTGACTCTGTGGTTCTGTGATCCTGTGATTCTGTGACTCTGTGACTGTGATTCTGTGATCATGTGGTTCTGTGACTCTGTGATTCTGTGATTCTGTGATCCTGTGATTCTGTGATCCTGTGGTTCTGTGATTCTGTGATCCTGTGATTCTGTGACTCTGTGATTCTGTGATCATGTGGTTCTGTGACTCTGTGGTTCTGTGATTCTGTGACTCTGTGGTTCTGTGACTCTGTGATCCTGTGATTCTGTGATCCTGTCCCCAGCACCCATTTCCCTGCTGTGGCTCCATGGCACTGGTGCTGTGTGACATGCCAGGTGATGTGGCAGTGACTCAGGGGGAAGAGCTCTTTGGAAGAGATTTCATTTTGATGCTCATCCTCGTTTCTCTCTGGCTTCATTTCCTTACCCCAGTGTATTCCCTTGATGGATCACTACAGGGAATGTACCCTTTCCCTGCTGGGTGCATCACTCTACACACTGCTTTAAAATGGGTAAGAAAGCCATTATCCTTATTTCCATGAAGGAATTGCATTGTTCAGAGAGCAGATACCCACAGATACCCATTGCCATCACTGTGCCATTGTTTTAAAGAGTTTTCAGGGCCTTACCCAAGGCTCATCTGCAAAGCAGGTTGCTCCTTTCTCTGCCTCTCTCCCAGGATCGTGCTCTCACCACAGGTAGGCACGGGTTCAATTTGGGAAACATTTATATTGGAGCAGGGAATTTCAACACAGCTCCACGATTTCTGTAGCCAAACGTTGCAGTTCCATTTGTCTGTGCTGCTCTCTGATGATACAGACAAGCTTCATTCCTCCCTCAGAACAGAAATCTTCAGAAGTTTAATTTAGACTCAGCTCCATCTGACATGAAAAGTAGGGAGGAAGGGTGCTTGAAAGGCAAAGGCACAGACCTCTCCCATGTGGTTTGGAAGAGCCCTGTCTGCTCTTGGCTGGTCAGACCCCACACGAGGCAGTGTGAGACAGGTGCCTGAAGGTCTTTCTTGGAGCAAAGTGGGAACCAAGTGCACTGAACAAAACAGAAAATAGAGAGACATGCTCCTTTTTTCATGAATAATGAGCAGTGGGAATGTCAGTGAGAACAATGTGGTTTTGCAGAACACATTTCCCAGTCAGGAAAAGCCATTATGATGTGACTTCAGGCAGCACTATTAACTCCCCTATAGCTGTGGACTGATTTTATATTTAGTGGTTGGAGCTGTCAGGTTTCACTTGCAGGCATCAGGAGAACAGTGATGGTAGAGGATGCCATTCACTGACGGGTATTATCCTCAGAGCAACTCCATGCAGTCAGTCCTCCCTGCCAACGATGGGTGTCAGCAATCCAGGCAGCCCAGTGCCTGCTCCAGCCCCTGAGCTCGAGACAGGTGCTTCTCTTTCTGTGAAAAAATTTGATTTCAGCACAGGGAGGAATGACTCAAATCTCCTAGAGACTGAAATCACCTGTGCATTGCTCAGCCCTCAGCAATCCCCTCGGCTTTCCGGACTCAGCAGCAATTACCGCGTGAGCTGATTCGGGACAAATCACCGATATTAATTAGGATAACCTCCATGGGCAACTGTCTAATTTAGGCACCATTTCTGTTTCCTTTTGTGCCTTTATGAAGATGCTGGGACATCTTTTTCCTTCTGCCTGCATTGGTGTTCATTAAAGTGTTTGAGAAAGGAATTGAAATATATTTTCCCTCTCTGTAATGTCTCTCATCAATAACAAGTCACTGCCTAGATTCCAGCACATCACCCTGAGCCACAGAAATGCATAAGCAGGAGAGGGAGCAGATGGAATTACGATATTTAAACCAAATTCTGTGGGGAGTTCTTAAGTGACAGCAACCTTTGCTACTGCCATTCATTATGGAGGCTTTTTGTTGAATGTGTAAAGAGAGCCGTAATTATTGATTGCTCACAGGCTGCAGCTGACAGCTTAGTAAGAAGTATTAACAACTGGGATAAAGAAGTGACTAAGAAATCATATTTTTTTTTTCAGCGATTTGGTTTATTCCGGAGATAAATTGCAATTTTATAGCCCTTGAGAAAATCAAGTGTAGGAGCAAAAAAGGTCTGCTCACACTTTCCACCCGAGGAAACACAGAGGTGGAGCAGATTGGTTGGAAGTTAACATTCATCAGAGGATGCTGAGCATTAACACTGAGTGTTTTGGTGTTGTTTCACTTTTCCCAAGCCACTGCATCCAGTGAATTTACAACTCATTTATGTTTTCGTAAACAAGTTCTAAGTGCTTTAGTGACGCTCTGTGCGAACCATAATTATTGTGAACGTTAGGAAAGAGAGAAGTGGCTTTAGGTCTCACAAATATTTCAGTAAACTAGGCAGTGAATCTATTAGAAAATAAAGTTTAGAGAGACTAAAGCTATGTCTGGCTTTTGGCCAAATTTGATAAATAACTTTGGAGTGAATAAACCTTGAAAAAGAGCACGAAGAACAAAGTGTTGCTCTCAGATCTGCTAAACAAAATATTCTGCTATTTCATTTTGAGAGCAGTGCTCTAGATTGAAAAATGACCCCAAAAATAATTGGTTTAATCCTCTTACATTCATGGAACATTTAATTTCAGTTCAAATGAAATTATTCAAAATGAGCTCAAATTAACTTTGACTTCCTCTTCAATTCTTCACTTCAGATGGTTGGGAAAAAAAAACATTTAAATGAAAATCCTGCATCTCTATGCTTATCCCCCAAGCTGAAACATCCACACTGCCAGCTTACAGAATTCCAGATGTAACCAGCCAGGTTTTCCTGGGATGGAATAAGCAGCACTGCAGGGTCTGGCCCAGAACATCAGTGGAAGAGGTCTACAAATTACAGCAGTGGAAATAAATATGAATTTACAGTTGGATATTGTGGAAGAACAGCCTGTAATTCCAGGGCTGGGGTCTGATCTGCCCCTTTAGGCTCCCTAAGGCAAACTCAAGAGAGAGAGGCACCTCCTGAAGGCATCTCCCAGGCTTAGACCCATCCTGGAATGAGTGGGTGGGTGAGGAGATGCAAAAACTGTGGACAATTAATGGTAGCTGGAGGTGGGAGATGATCCTTTATGTTGCTTCATGCTTGTCCACAGCCTCAGTCAACTCCCTGGATCTTAAACTTAGAAAATGTAGATCCTTACAGAACTATTGTTGGTGCTGCTCAGCTCTCACCTGTCACTTGTCCTCACTGGATCCTGATTTATTCTTAGCCAAATGAAGACTAAAATTAAGATAATTCAAGCTTTTACTTTTGAAAAAATATTCTATTTTATATATTTATATATTTATATATCTATATATTTATATATTTATATATTTTTACATTTTTATATTTCTATATTTCTATATCTCTATATTTATATATTTATATATTATATATTTACATATCTATATTTTATTTATATTTTTATTTATATGTATATTATATCTTATGTTTTATATTTCATATTTCGTATTTTATATTTTATATTTTATATTCTATATTTTATATTTTATATTCTATATTTTATATTTTATATTTTTTTATATTTTATATTTTATATTTTATTATTCTATTTCATATTATGATTTATTCTATTAAAAATGGCCTTCTGGAAGCACAGCTTGTTGAGTATTTTATTGGCTGGCATTTTTGTTTCCCTCACCGGGGAGAAGTGAAATTTAACACATAAACGCTTAAAATGTTTCTTTTTGGACTGAACGATGCATGACAAAGGTCAAAACACATTTATTGTAGCTTTTCACTCTGGTACATTGCTTAAATAATGCCACAATGTTATTAGTTTGCTGTTTATGGATTCTTTCTACTCAATTTGTGATTTTTTTCCTGATATGTTTGGTCATTACTGTAATACTTGGATGTCAGTAATTGACTCAGATTTTTACAAAAACACACGAATTTGGAAAAATGCAGCCCAATTCTTTGCCATTTTCATCACAGAAAATAATTCATCACTGCCTCTGTAACTACTGGTTCTTGCTGGGAATACTCCCAGAGCAAGAGACAACTCCAAGAATCTCAATGGTAGAGTTAATACCATAAAATATAGCTTTAAACTTAAACATTAAAGTGTGCTGAAGTGAGTCTCAGATCTCTTTGATATTCAGTGGAACTCAGGTCTATAAATGCCTGTCTGACTTTTAAAAAAATAAGACTTACTCACAAGATTTCTGGAAAATAAGTATTCTGAAGCAATTTGCTGTGTAAAATAGATCATTCCAGGGAGGAAAAAAAGAAAGTAATTGGTGCTATCAAACAAGTTGGAAGGTCATGGGCTGTTCTTGTGCCACACAGCAATCTGCAGTCCCTCTCCACCTCTCAACCTTGACGCAAAAAATGTCGAATAGTTCAAAACTTTCTTCTTCAGGTCCTTGAAAGTTGGCACAAGGCTTGAAAATGAATGGTCAGAATGAGAAATGTGTGCTCCTTGCAGTGGTGGGAGGTAAAACCAAGCCCAGGGGCTGCTGTGAGCTTGGCCTTGGGGAACCCCAAGGACCAATTTCCACCTGACTGGAACTGGGGGCCCAGGCTAAGCAGAGACAAGGATTGTTCTTTCTCCTTGAAGACAAATAATGTGGAATTGTTTTTATCTTTAAACTGAACTCTGCCCTGCCCCTCATCTCCAAAACCTGGTGGCTTCATCCAGTTGATTCTTGTTTTATCTAAAATTGTGGAAAAGGCAGAGCCACCTGGGCCTGAAAAAGCAGCAGCTACAATAAGAAAGGAAACAACAAAAGATTAATTTAACACTGCTGACATTTGCGAGATATTTGACTATTCTATGCTTTAAAAATGAAAGGCTTTGTTGTACCAAAGAGAACAAAAGCCCTTTGTCAATCACCAAGTGTCTTATGTCCCGTTTTAGTGACTTTATGCACTTATTTTCCATAGGTTTCTACAGCAAAACTCTTTCAGCCTTCTGCAAGGAGCGGTGGTTAATTCTTGTTGTATTTTCTGTCTCCTTTAATTTGATAAAATAAGAATAGCTCAAATCAATCACCAGGAAGGATGTCAAACCATCAGAAAGGATGTCACACATAGCAGCTCAAAATGAGATGGTGGGGGAAACAGTGAAGGTGGAATATTAGAAGTGAGAGTTGCCTGGAAAAGCAGGAGGTGCCGAGTCCCACTGCTGGATGCCCTCCTTGCCTCTGGCTTGGCACAGCCTCTGCCTTGAGTTTCCTGCTTTATGTCCATGTGACAATGGGCATTTTCCTCCCTCTGAGTCACCTGCTGTGACTGACAGCTTAATTTTGACCTTAAACGAGCCATTTCAGGTTCCTGTGACCTCAGTGTGATTCCTTAGGATTCAGTGAGCCACCACTGCAGCCCTGGCACAGGAGCCCCAGAATTGCAGTGGGATCCCAAGAGCTTCTTGGATTTCAGGCACATGTGAGGAACCTCTACTTTTGCCCAGCTCTTGGCACCACAAAGGTGAGCATGGAAGGGAAGGGGCAAGCTCTGCCTTGGGTAGCCCAGGGTCACAGGGAAGGGAATATGGGGGAAGTGAGTAGTTTGGGCTGTGAGCTGGGATCCCAGCTACACAAGCCTCTTTCAAGCACCATCACCAGTTGTGCTGGGTTGTGCCCTGAGTAGGGCCCAGGGCTTGTCCTGGGATGTCAGATAGTGATGTCAGACAATGCCCACATCCTCATCACCCCAACCCCCAATTTGCTGTATCAGCTTAAAAATGGATGCAATATCTGTCATACTGCAGGATATTCCTTGTGCCCCCCTAAATCTTCATTTATTCCTGGCCTGTGTGTCTCCTGTTTTCTGGTTTCCTGCTCCAACGTGTTCACCAAATGGAAAATTGATCATTTCTGTCACCCTCAAATGTGTCATTTTGGTTACCTTGTGGACAGTTCTTCCCTCACCCACAACAAGAGACAAGACAGTTTTCTGCTAGCCAGTATTCAAGTTTTTCATTTGGCAGTTCATGTCTGGCTATGGAGATCTACTGACATTACCAGGGATTTATCAAAGGGATGATTTTTTTTGTGTGAAAACACCCTGTGCCCATTTCTGGGGCTGGAGCAAAGAGTCCTCCTGCCTTTTGAAACACCCAGGAAACAAAGGAAAACTGTCTTAAAACTACAAAATCAATTATTTAGAATCACGGACTCACAGACTCATTTAGGTTGGAAAAGCTGTCTAAGATCACTGAGTGCAACATTCCCTCAGCACTGCCAAGTCCATCATTAAACCCTGTCCCCAAGTGCCACATCTGCACAACTTTTAAACACCTCCAGGGATGGTGGCTCCACCCCTCCCCTGAGCAGCCTGTTTCACTGCCTGACCAGCCTTTCAGTGAAGAAAATTTCCCTGATATCCAACCTAAACCTCCCCTTGCACAACATGAGGCCTCTTCATGTCGTTCTGTCCCTGTTCCCTGGGAGCAGAGTCCGATTCCCCCCGGCTGTCCCCTCCTGGCAGGGAGTTGTGCAGAGCCAGAAATTCCTCCTGAGTCTCCTTTTCTCCAGGCTGAGCCCCTTTCCCAGCTCCCTCAGCTGCTCCTGGGGCTCCAGAGCCTTCCCCAGCTCCATTCCTTTCTCTGGACATGCTCCAGCAGATTTGGGATGTCGCAGATGAATTCAGCCCCTCTCCCCTGGTATGTCCCCAGACTGAGGGAGGATCCTATGGCTCTGCCTGGATGGGGCAGTGCTGATCCTGGAAATCAGCTCTGTTTCCTCTGTGGGGTTTTTTCTGCCAAAATAGATCACACAGCCCTGCTGTGAAGGCAGCAATGGGTGGATGGAAGTTCATAGGTCAAGAGCAGAGAAAGGACCCATCCATGTGGGAGGTGCTGCTAAAGAAGGTCCTCAGAAACTCCCCCACTGTCCCATTACATCCTGCATATTCTGTTTGCTATATGCTGAACCCAAGAAACCAAATTCTTCAGTTCCATTTTCATAAGAAACACTGGAGAAAAGACTGGGCTATTCCTCTGAGGAATAACAAAGGTGGGATCCAGTCTAGGACAACAAGGAGACCATCCTGGCTGACCTTTGAAGTTTTTCCAAGGTCATTCTGGAGTTTTCAAATTGGTATAATTAATTTCTTTCTTTTTTTTCCCCCCTCCATAATTACTGGGAAACGATTTGTACTGTGGCCTCTGAGACAGGGAGCACTGGGAGAGCTTTGCAACTTATTATTCAGTGTGAGAGGCTTTCAGAGGAATTTTGAATGTATAATGAACTGTGAACATGGAGAGGGATTTCTCCCCCTCTCACCCTTTTTCTGAATTCCCAGCACGACGTGGATAAAATGTGAAATATCAGGTCAAGACAAATGTGGCTGCTAAACTGTGCAGGGAATAATTGTGATCCCTTATAATAAGGCCTCATTTCCCAACTGCATCTGTTTAGCAAAAATTACTCCTGCACCAGGGTGTTCTTTCATGCAAGCTTTGGAATTTGGTATTTTCTTAAATACCTGTTTTCTTCCTTGTATTGCCTTCTTAGGTTAACATGTCCTGAAACTAAAAGACAGGAGAAAAGGCATGGAAAAAAAAATAATAATAAAAAAAAATACAGGAGCAAGAGAAAGTCTAAGTATGTGGGAATTTCAGGGAAGTGGTCTGAGTGGTAAGTTCTGCACCAAGAGTGTGAGGCATATGCTGGCCTCAGTCTGCATCAGAGGTAGATTTGTTTCAAAAATTAAAATTAATCTTTTTTAGTCCCCTAATGTGAAGCTTCCATCCATAGTGAAAGAGGATTATTGGCTCTTGGAGGAGAAGGAAGGAAAGATTTACAGTAAACTTCTTAAAGCCCAGCATCTCTCTGCAGAAGGAAATTCACAGATCTCTGGAAAAATGCTTTCTCTGGGACCTGAGCAGCTCACCTGGGTGTAGGATCAGGCCTCACATGCACCTGTGTGAAGGGGAAAGAGTTTGGTAATCTCAGTGCCAGCCCTAAAATCAGCCTCTGGAGGAAACGTGGTCAGCTCAGCTCAACCCTCATTTTCTGAAGTTCAAACTTAAAACTCCACCATTCACAGAAACAAAAAACTGTTCAGATTGGAAAAGCCCTCTGTGATCACCAGTTCCAACCATTAACCCAGCACTGCCAAGTCCACCCCTAAACCATGTCCTCAGAAGCCAAAATTCACAATTTTTTAACATTTCCAGGGTTGCAGATTCCATCACATCACATCACCTGTTCCCATGCCTGACCATGCTTCCATTAAAGAAGATTTTTCCTAATATCCAGTCTGGACCTCCCCTGGCACAACATGAGGCCGTTTCCTCTTGTCTTCTATTCTGCTCCTTTTTAAAAAAAACACTGGAATGCAGCTAATTAGACAAACTTCAATACTGAGGGTAAAATCTGCTTTAAAAAACACATCTCCATTTAGAGGCTGAGATGATTTATTATGTACAAGCAGCTTGGTGATTAGCCAACGTTCTGCGATCTGGAAGTAAATTTTAATAAAAAAGATGTAGGACTGCAAGTAAACATGCAAATTAAGGAATGAGGAATGCACAGCTGATTTTAGTGCCTGCAAAGTGAAGCTGAAAACCAGGAATCTCCCATAACGACATATATCTGTATGCACAGACATCTACTTAACGCACAGTGATCCCATACATTTTAAACTTGAAGTGGTGAACGTAACTCAGAATAGTAAAGATGCTAATTTGACTGTGTAACAGAGAGAGAAAGGCAAAATAGAGGAGTGTAAAGTACAGGCTTTGTGTTATAATGGAGGAAAGCAACTCACCATGGGCTGGTGTCCATCTGCAGCTCAATGAAGATGTAAGAATGTGCACAATTTGCCAATATCTGCAATCCTGGGCTGCCTTATCTTTATATTATGATTTATTTGTGGTTTTGTTGCATCTACAGCAGAAAAAGCCCTGCTATTTCCTAGGTTGCTCCTTTCCCTGCTTCATGACTTCTCCCAGGCTTCATTCTCAGGTTTTGTGCATTGCCAATTGGAACCTCATAAATTATGGAGCTTAAAGATAGGTTTTAATTAAACTCAGTGGTCTAACAAGAACTAGAGGGTGCAGTGTTGTGGTGGGGAAGGTTGATGACCCCTCCTGTGAGTGGTGTCAGCTCTCACTGTCAATCCAAGGTCTTTCAAACCTGGCTGAGACACTTCCCTAAAACCCACAAATTTAATAATACTGGGAATTTAATGCATACACAGTTCATACAGACTCTCTTGTCAATCCTAAACTCAGCATCTGTGGTCCCTTGGAAAATGGACAGCACTCAGATTTCCTCTGAGGAAGTGGCAAGGAAAATATCCCATCCAAACCCTCCTCTGTTGCAAGGAAATCCAAAATTGCTTTTTTCTTCCTGACCCGTGTTATGTCACCCCCAAAAGAGATAAATGACCCAAGGAAAATGGTTTGAGTTATTCAAGCTGAGGAGAATATCTGCACTCTTAGGCCACCAGTCACCAGCTCTCATTGGTGTAGGAAATGTATTTTGTGCCCTATGAAAATTTTTATTGGGGTCATGGTCCCACATGGGGCTGAAATGCAATGAGAGATGTCTCCCACCTCACAGGGCTTGTAATCGTGGCCAGCAGACCTGGCAAGTGGAAGATGATAAAGAAAAGCTGAGAGATCTGCCAAACCCACATAGAAAGTCAGCAGTGGAGCCACAGGCTGAGCCCAGGTGGTTCCAGTGCTGGTCAGGGCTTTTTAGAAGGAATAAATTCCAACCACGTTTGCATTAGTCTGGCACAGGGTCAACAGCAGAGTCAAGAAGGAGAGAAGTCCAGAGAGAAGGCAAGTCAAAGGCAATGGAGATCTGTATACTGCAAAATGAAAACACACTAAATCCTGGCCATTTGCATCCCCTGGAATTAGAGACATTTGGGGTTTGGTTGCATTTGATGGGCAATAAATATGAATCAGGTGAAAAAAGGTTCAAAAGCTTAAGCAGATTCACCATAAGTCCTACCAATCAATCCATTTTTATTTGTCACTCCCCTTGATGCAAAGACAACCCAGGATTTACACAGTGCTGCCCCAAGTTCATCTCTTTGGTAGCTGCTGGGACTGTGGAGCTGTGGGTAACCAGCACAAGGAAGGGTTTTATATCAAATCCTCTCAAACCAAACCACCAGAGATGCCTTATTTCAATTATCAATTTAAAAATAGAATTGGTTTTTGTTCCCCTATCCACTGATTCCTGCTTGGGTTATGTTAGAATCTCATTGAGGCCCAGGGGCAGCGAGCATTTAATGAGGATTTAGCTAAATGGGTGATTATTTGGCTGTGTCTCTTTTTTTCTTGAAAGGCCACAAGTTATCCTACATTGGTTGAACTTTTAAAAATACCTCACCAGGTTCTAATCTGTAGGTAAAACATTAAAAAAATCCCCAAAGCCATAACAGATAAAAGTACTTAAAACTTGCTTAAATGTTGCTCTACCCAAAGCTTATACTCAGTCCCAAATCATACTGGGGAATTTTTTGGTGTTTTTTTTTTCCCAAGAAGAGGTTTTTTTCTTCATTAGAAGAGCTACTGTGTTTCAGGAGGAGAGAGTCAAGGATTTCCTTGGAAATTTGACCTCAGTTGTGACTTAAGCCCCCACTTTTCTGCACGTGGCCCCAATTTATTTGCTTGTTGCCACAGTCTGACTCCACCAGAGATGACTGTAGGCAGCAACAACACCGTCTTGATTTCTGTGTGAGATGTGGGATGTGAGATTAATCATACATTCCCCAGCTTCTTCCCACTGGCAGCAGCATGTGCAAGAACAAGTGGGCATTTAGGGCCAAGGGGGATGAGAGTTTGGGGCTGCTGAAATCTTAAAAAGGTTTCCTAAAAAGGAATCAGTACGATGACAAGCAGGAGATGTCTGCTTCTCCAGGGAGAGACTGAAGGGATTTCTGATGCATGAGAAAGGCAAGTCAATAAATAAGCATTTGCTGAAGAATAAAATAATTTATAGCCTCATCAGGAAAGCAGCTTTCTCTAAACATGGATGGCAGCATGAAGGAATTGAACATCTGTGTGGTGCTTGTCTGCAGACCAAGGAGAATTTATAGAAAATTATAATGTTTCTGAGAGCAGGAGATCTGGGGTATTGGGCAGTTGGGTTTTTTAGGGGGGTGGTTTTGGTTTTTGAAGCAGCTTTCAGGCAATTTGCCCAGAGAAGCCTGCAATAGAAATATCTCAAGGATCTCAGCCCTCGTGTGGAAATGAACTGAGCTTAATGTGTGTTTCTCTGGCAGTCAATAAAATGGGAGGGAGAGACACAGAGAAATTTCATTGCTGGAAAAAACCCCAGAGATCTGAAGAGGCAGGAGTGCCATTTGATGTAACTGAGGGCAGATAAGGAGACAATTGATTTTAAGGAGACCTTTTAGGCCCTGTGGTTAAAGGCTTTTACCCCACACACAGAGGAGCTCAGGGAAACACTGGAGGGGTGACAGACCCCAATACCCACACACAGGAGCAATGCCAGCACCCTGCTGGTCCCAGGGCTCCCAGGAGAGCCTCAACCCCACGTGGGGTGACAGATGATGGAGATAAGAGGCTCCTTGCAGATGTTAGGGGGAGGAATTGGAGAGGAAAGGGAGTATTTTGGCTGGCTTGGAGAGGAACAAGCATGGAAAAACAGTGGGATAAAGGGGCAGGTCAGGGAGATGAGAGACTTGGAAAGGAGGTGTTGGGATGGACAAAAGTCTGGGCTGGATATGGGAGAGATGCAAGACTGCTGAGTTGGGTGCTGGAGGGACAAAGGGGTCCAAGCCAGAGAGACCATGGGGGTCTGCTGAGAGACCTGTTTGCTTCCTTGTGTGTCTGTGCACATCAGCTGGAAAGGAGAGGATGAAAGATCAGCTCTGGGTGAGCAGGGTCCAAGGCCACTTCCTGGAGGGATCTGTATTTTATTTATTTTTTATCTTTTATTAATAATTTATTTTAAATATATTATATTATATTATATTATATTATATTATATTATATTATATTATATTATATTATATTATATTATATTATATTATA